>NC_056748.1:499204743-499297243 GCF_019279795.1 Protopterus annectens
CAGCCCCATCAGTCTGATGAGTCTAATCTGCACAGCCATGGAACATATTGTAACAGACTTTATAAACTATCAACAATCTGACTAGACTTGATCTGCAGCAGTTTGGCTTTGTCACATAAAGACACTGCCTAGCGAATTTTGTTAGCTTCTTCTAGAAGGTGGCACAGGCTGTTGACAGGGATCATGCTGTTTACACAGTGTATCTTCAGCTGATTGAGGCAGTTGACACCATTCCCAAAGTTGGCCCTATAAGTAATTTTACCAGTTTAAAATAAATCTCTGTATGACAAGATGGATAGCAAACTGGCTAACAGACAGAACCCATACAGTGAAAATGTCAGGTGCCTGATCAGAAACTATAAAAGTAACCAGTGGTGTCCCCACTGCTAAGTGTTGGGACACATTCATTTCACCATTTACTTTTATGATCACCAGACTTGAAATCAAGACCTCTGGCTAAGTAAGTTTGCAGGACACTGAAAATTTGGAATTTTTGTAAGCCCCCCCATGGCATGCTAACCCTTCAGCAAGAACTTACATAACTAATTGGCCTCTCCCCCATGCATACAATGCCCCTCTAAAAAATGTTGTTAGGGACCCAGGAGTCAATAATTTGCTATATTTTAATTGATAAGTGACAACGGCAGTCAGAAAATAGTTTTACTCAGTGCAGCTAGTTTTCAAGGGTATACCACCAGATCTGGAAAAGTCAACATTTCCTTATATTCAGCACTAACTGGTACAATTATGGAGTATAATGCCCACTTTATAAGGAGCCTCACTAGACATATCAAACAACTAGAAAGACCCCAACATTTCCTAACTAAGGGGATCACCGACTTACAGATAATGAGCTATCTTTATTCAGTATCTTACAGAATATTGAGGGGAGATCTGTGCCTTGCCTTTTGTGCCACTAGATGCCCAGTTGTTCCGGATCTCTTGCATCTCCATGTAAACCTTCATTGGAAGACAGATTAAATGCAGTAGAGATACAGACTCATTATGCAGTACATCTGCCACCTTTACCGCCCTTGCTGATTAAGCAGTGTGATATACATTATCACCATTCAAATGAAAACATAATGATTGGTTGGGCACCCGCAAATTCACTCCAACTTCACTGTCCTAGCCCTCCTAGAGAAAGGGGTATGGTTTAATGGTGGGTACTGGAAACCATAAATAGTCAAGGAATTCATTTACCATGCAACATATATGAATCCTATGAAAATGACTGATACCAACTTCAGAATAAGAAATGCATTATTTAATGGGTGATAATAAATGGGAAATATCAAGTATGTCACTACTTTCTACTTTGATTAGAGTCCTTTTTTACACAGAGTAAGGCAAGCTGCAACCACAATACATCAAAAACAACTTTATTTATAACAGTTTTATTTCATGGAGTTTTTCTCCTCAAGCGTCTGCTGATCTTTTTCCACATAGTCAGACTTCCCCAGTAAACAAATATGAAAGCAGTGCTGGCCAGCAATGCAAAACAGTCAACACAGAACCATTTTGCTTCCCTGCTAGACAGCAACGGTGAAATGCATTTAATTGAATTTGTAGACACCAATCAAACTTAAATCCAAACCAAATAATTAAATAAAAAATAGAGGGCAATGGCTGTCAAAATATATTGTGTTTATATGCAAACATTTATGTAAAAACAACAGTCAAAAAGCAGTGCAAATGATACTATCCAGAAAGTTAAAGATTCCCACTTCCACAGTAATGATAACATAATATTAAAAAATGCTTTATTGAGCAATTGTCAAAAAGAGCATATTATCACCCCAAAGGTATTATTTCATAAATAGATGAGATGCAAAAGACAATGGTACTGAATTAAAGTTCTTTTGGGATTAATGCCATTACAATAAAATTAATGATACTTTATCGAGAGAAGAGAAACAAGCTTTAATTTAAAAAAAAAAGTTTCCCATGCTAAGTATGAACTGTACAACAGAAAAGTAAATTTATGACCACCAATAACTAAAGAACAGGTCAATCCAGCTACATGTAATTCAGAGGAAATAAAGTATAGCACTGTCAGGGGAAAGAGCATGCTATGGCAATAAACATAACTCCCAGCTGTGCCTGATTTGACAGAAGCACCTTGATTTTGCCTCGTATTTTGATTTTTTGGTAAACTACTAAGGATTACAGTCAGCTTTCCATTCTGTTTCATTTGAATGGTGTTTCCCTGGCAAAGGAATTTGGCAGTTCGTTGTTTTGCTTAAATGAAGTTTCGGTGAATAAAGATCAGGTAAGTCAGATTTAGTGGATCATACTTTCGTTCATTGAAAGTAGATCCGTATATATATATATATATATATATATGTACATATATATATATACACACACACACACATACATATATCAGAGTTTCTTACGTCTTGCTCAGAAAATGCACTGTGATGGAAAGTCTATTGTTCTATTAATTTTTCAAAGAATTAATGTAATATAAAAAAAACTGTTTCCAGTTTTGGGTCATTCAACCATCACTTTGCCCCTAACTCTCAAGCAAAAAAGTTGAATGCCATGAAAGAAGTGAACAGTAGAAAACTTTACAGTATGGATGTTGCTGCTAAGTTATTGCCCCATTGCCTGTAAAACATAGGATTTTTTTGATAACTTAGTAAGAATTACAGTCAGTCAACAGTGGCAGATATTGTTTAGAAAACGCATGCTAGTGCAAAACCTGTTGGCTCATTATTTCTAAGTGAATTAGAGCAACATTTATACACTCTCCCTGATTTGGGGATCTTTATCCAGAATTGCAGCTAGGTCAACATGTCCCCTGTAAAGAGATATACCTCTTCTCCACCTAGATAAAGACAAAAAAGCTCTAATCTAAAACTGTAGCAAATTGCTTGCTACTTCAGTTTGCTGCAGTTAAATCATTAGGCGCATTAGCAATTCAGTGCTAATGACCACAAATGTGATATTGTCATTCATTTATAAAGGTAGTACTTGCACCATCATACTCTAACAGCTTGTATGGCAAACAGTAATACAGAAAAAAAAGACAAAAGGTAGTGAACTACACTTTCATAAGGATAATAATTAGGGTTACAGACTTATTTATGTCAGAAAATGCATGTTAATTCACATGCCCTTATTCTGACATCTCAAGTTAAGGGTACTAATATTTTAAAAGGTATGCTTATTTACCCTTGATTATTTTTGGATTTGTCTCTAATTTAGAAGAAAAAGACATTAAGAGCTACAGTATGCATCTGATGTCCGAGATGAGCTAGCATTTGTAATGCACTCTTCTGCTGCAAGGATTGTCCTTGATTTGGGATATTTGTCCAGAAATGCAGCTAGGTCAACGGGTGGCCTGTGTGGGTCATGGTGTGTATTGTACCTAGTCAGCCACTGTAGCTAGATAGCATGTTCATATAAGTTACTGAGCACATGAAAGATCAGTACCATTTTGTATAGTCAGAGTGAATGCAGGCATGAATGGAGATGCACATGTGTGTTTGAAGTAATGAGTCAGTCATTTAGCTTAAATACATGGTCCATTTACAGCTCCTAATGTGTTTATGTACAATAAACAACTTGAACCCATCACAGTGCCTCAGTGTATCTCATTTGAATACAGGAGACATGCAACAGCCTGTAAAGAAATACCTACCTTCTCCACCTAGATAAAGACAAAAAAGGTCTCATCTAAAATTGTATAAATCTACTAGCCACTTTAGTTTGCTACATTTAAATCACCAGAGGTGTTGGCGCTTCAGAGCTAATGACCGCAAACGCAGTATCAGTATCCGTCTATGAAGCCAGTAGTTGAACCATCCTACCATAACAGCTAGTATTGCAAACAATAATCCAGGAAAAAAAAAGACAAAAGGTAGTGAATTACACTTTCATAAAGACAATAGATAATGCAGCTGATGTCTGAGACAAGCTTATTTGAAATCTATTCTTCTGCTGCACAGATGAATTGTTTAAATTTTAGGAATACCTACACCTCTGCTATACCCGAGTTTGCAGAATGTCCCTGTCATTGTCCTATGTTTTCTTCCTGCCCCTAACGAAAGTTTTTGATTTCCTGCATAACCCACTGGGGATTACAGTCTGTCAATAATTCTATACACTAGTTTTTACTTCTTGTTCAGAAATATATAGCAATGCAAAGTCTGTTATTCTGTTATCTTTTCGTGAGAATTAGAGTAATATTTAAAAATTGACCTTGGGGATTGGGGGTCTGTCCACCATAATTTTGTTCTTGCTTCTTGAACAAAGAAATTGAGAGCTACAAAGGAAGCACTTAGTCTAAAACTAAAATTAGATACAGCATTGATGCTGCTGTTATTGCTGCATATTTGTTTAGAGATATAAAGGAAACAATCAGTACAGAATATTACAGTTCTGATATCACTGCCAAATTGAAGTAAGAGTAAAGTGAGAACAGTCACCACGATAAATCCTCTTTGCCACAAGTAAAGTCCAATAGGCAATCACCATGTAGAATAAAAAACTTTTTATTTTAGAACAAGGAATAAGCGCTTTCACGTAGTGCAAGCTACGCTTCATCAGATACTATTACATAAAACAATTCCCATTCATATACCTATCCTTTTGGCGGGCTCATTAATTCAATCACTTATTAGCACATTATTTGATAATGACACTTAATCAGCAGTGCTTTAATCCAAGTGCGCTTCCTTGGAACACAGTACAAAAATTTGCTGTACATACACGATAGACTGGATATATCCAATATTTTGGTACCAGCGATAGAATGGGGACTTCTTTGAAGTTAATATTATGCTTGGGAATGTTTATATGTGAGTAGAGCGTTATGGTGTATACTGAGCAATTCAGTCTATTCAGTTCTTAAAGATGATGTCCTATCATTATTGTTTTTTATACATGTTTAGCGTAGAGTTGAGCATTTGTTTTTAATAAGAGTATAACATTTGTTTCTTGTGATTTATGTAATTTTTGCATTGTGTTCTAAGGAAGCGCACTTGAATTGAAGCACTGCTGTTTAAGTGTCATTAACAAGTAATGTGCTAATAAGTGATTGAAATAATGAGCCCGCCAAAAGGATAGGTATATGAATGGGAATTGTTTTATGTAATAGTATCTGATGAAGCGTAGCTTGCACTACGTGAAAGCGCTTATTCCTTGTTCTAAAATAAAAAGTTTTTTATTCTACATGGTGATTGCCTATTGGACTTTACTTGTGGCAAAGAGGATTTATCGTGGTGACTGTTCTCACTTTACTCTTACTTCATTTTTTTGGCCTTGGTGAGAACGTCTTTAGCAGTGAGCTGTGTTCCTTTTTCATCATTTGCTTCTACTTTTGTTCACAACTCAACGCACACGATGGATGGTTTGAATATCGGTGCTGCTTCTGTTCCAGAGTCGAGGGATACAACCCGTCTTTGAGCTCATGCTCAACCTTAAAAAACTACTACTTTTTTCTCCAAATCCGTCTCCCATGAAAAAACAAAAGTTAAAACTCCTCTCTCTCAATAATACAACCACTGAAGTCACTTCTCATAGCAAATTATTAGGGATGATAGTGGATGATAATCTTAAATTCAACCTGGGTATACAAAACTGCATAAGAAAAACTCATTAAAAGCTAGGGATGCTTTACAGAGCCAAAATCTCTCTCACGGACGCAACTAAAGCTTCACTTGCCACTTCTTATCTCCTCCTCACACTTCTTTATGGTGCTCCTATCCTTACTTACCTTCAGGCATCAAAACAATAAAAACGTGAACAATGCTACAACAAAGTTGCTAAATTTGCAGCAAAAACCCTTTCAGAGCCCATCACTATATAGCACTATGAGGCCTAAATTGGTTAAAACTACTCCCTCAACTAACATATATACAGCTTCTTACCACCTATAAAATTATCCAGAATGCATCTGATTGTCCAGCACTAAATAACATTCTTCACAACCATGTTTTCAGTCCAGTCATTATGATCCAGTGATCAAAAACTGCTGTCTGTCCACAAACCTATCAAATCTGCCGCACATTGTCTGTATTCGTACCATGTTGCTACGGCCTTGGACTCCTTATCTCTATTCATCAGGTCAATACCCTCCATCCTATCCTTCAAACCCATTCTGAAAGACTTCCTAGTCAAAAGATGACTGTCTTCTTGCTTCACACCAGGATATACTATATCCCTAAATAAACATGAACAAATATCGATGGATACCTTACCTCTCCTTGTTCTCCTGTCTCTGCTCACTTCCTTATCAGTTTCATTCCCCTGCCTTTCTCTCTAAATATACAATAACCTTGCTATTCTCTCACTTCATATAGCAATTCCTGTTTGTATTATACTAACTTACCTTTAATTTCTCTGTAAACTGGTTAAAATTTCTCTTAACTATTAAACTATTGTCATATTACTTGTATCTATTCTTAACTAATGTTTTCATATTATGTCTAATTTGGTGTAATTATTTAAACTGTAGTTGTTTTTTTTTATTATTTTTAAAGACTGTAAAATTATTACTCTTAAAATGTTTTGTAATACTATGAAACTTTTCTCCCTGGGCCTCTGCTGCAAATGGGCTCGTACCCAGTCGGACTTTCCCTGTAATCAAATGTTACTAAATAAATAAATAGAAACAAATTCTCTACATCTACAAATGGAATGAAGGAAGTAATATAGTGAGTGCACCATTGTCCTGATATTGTTCTAGTGAAGAAAATGAATAAATTAGAATTTCTAATTGGTGGTATAGCAGATAAATTAGGTGTGTGTTTTTACTGGCTCTGCAGATTGGAACAAACATTTCGACTATCACTCTGTAATGGCAGAAAGCAGCAAATATTACCATGTAATATGTATTTATGCTGGTGTTTAAGGTGCTCACATGGTCACACACTTCACTGTGGTTATATGCATCAGTGCAGATTACCAAATGTCCTCCCTGTTATAATCCCTAAAATATAAAATCACCTTCACTCTCCTTTATCCACTCTCTAACTTCTCCTAATGAGTGCAAAGTAGTATTGTTCAGGGTCCCCCTTTTCACTTTGTCTAATGTGTGAAGTACTACACATTCTCTGGGCCACCCCTTCTCCCACAACATAATAAGAAATGCTCAGTATTGTACACCATAGCCTTTCTTAGCCAGACATACCTAAGTTTCACTGTCTATGGAGTGACTTCCAATCTCTTGGTGTAGCACTGATGGCAATCCACAGCTAGATGCTTAAAAATGATACACCAGACCAGTTCATAAGACATGCCGATGAAGGAGGTGTAATTGTAGTAATGAATCAAGGTTTCTATCTAAATAAAATGTATAATATGCTACAAGAGCAAGCTACTTATTCTCGAATAGAAGTTACACAAGTGAAAAGTATAATAAAAGAAGTACAGACAACTTTGCATGAAATGCATATGGGAGGACTCATTACAGATGAGATATATGAGTTTGTTAGAATAGAGACCCCAGTGATTCCCATTATTAAAGGGCAGCTGAAGATACATAAGGATAGGAATGATCCGCCATTTAGACCAATTGTGTCAGGTCGTGGATGGGTCACAGAATATCTATCAATATGGGTGGAGAACAAATGGAAACAAGTACTGGTTTATGCACCTTTAGGATACAGCTCACTTTTTGACATCACTGGCAGAATATGAAAGCACTATAAATGATGGCCAAAGGTCAATGTATCTAACCTTAGATGATGACAATTCGTTCACAGTGATTCCTAATGATTATGGAATAAACAGACATGCTTGGGCAGATGAAAGAACAATCTGGCTGATAAGCACATTCTTAAAGCTAATACTGGGAAATAATGTGTTCTTATTTTATGACCAATATTATTGACAATGGTGGGGGGTTGCCATGGGCAGTGCGTATGCCAACACTTACTCAAACTTGGTGTTGGCCACTTGGGAAGAGGAAGGTATATTTTCAATGAATAATGAGTGGTGCACTTTGCTACAATATTTGCTATAGTCTATTTTACACAATAAAAAATGCTATAAAAATAGTATGTGCAGTGGGAGACATATGAATCACAGTGTTCTACCAATGCCATGTTATGATGAAATCTGGTGTATGAGTTCCATAATTTTCCAGAATCTCACCTACAGTTTTTCCATTAAATTCATAAACAGCATGACCTGTAAATGCTTAAAGAGTGGTCCACAAATTTAGCCATGTAGTAATTCAGCAGAGGTGCACCTAGTTTGTAACAAGATTATAGTAAAGCTATGGTCTGTATCCTATAACAAATCCAGTTTCACTTGTTTTGATTTCTGCTGTTGCATCTAACTTAAATCCTAGAAGGCAGTACAATATAGTCTAAACTAATTTGTAATCTACTGCATGATGCTATGTAAAATGATTTCCCCAAATCTAGGTAAGTTACTTGCACGAGTTTTCCTCAGTTTGTTATTTTAGTGATCGGGTCAATATGTCTTATATTAATCTTTCATGATATCAGCACTATAGTTCATGTTGCCCTTGGTGCTATGTCATCTGGGTTCATATATAGCTATATCTTTAGTAGCAGCCATATTCTTATGGAAAACCAATGTGGTGCAGTTACTTAACTCTAAGATTGTACTTTGAATTTAAACAAAAACTGTCCATATGTCTGGCTTTGTACTAAATTAAGTCAATTTTTCAGCTTCTCCTTCATCAATAACTAATCTCATCATTTGCCAAAGTCTAAACTTTCTTGTTCAACCATTTCAAAAAAGATAAGTTTACATTAAGAAATCTACCTTTGCAAAGCCCTAGAGGAATAATATGTTTTCTCCACACGTGATGCTACAAGCAGCTGGTGGCTCATGTAAAGCTATTCCAATCTGCACGCTACTCTGCTCATTTACTATATGGAACAACGGGGACTTGAATAACATAGTATCCATTAAACAATCTAAAGCATCACAAAAATGGCTTACACTAATAACAAGCCAGTTTGTACCCTAGCATGTTACTCCTTATACCATTCTTAGAGGACAAAAACTCCACATTCCATCAGGTTTCTAAATTGATTTAAGGGTGCATATTCAATAGATTGCTCAAAAATGTTTCCAAATCCACTAATTTTGCTATTTAAAAGTACCCACACCTTTGTGACTAGCCTTTCCCTTTGCACCAGTCTTCATTGTTAGACTGATGTGTGGATCAGGAGCTGATTGTGACGGACAGTGTTAGGTTGGGCATCTCATGATCTAAGGATAAATTGTGGAGAGTGGTAGCAGGACATTCTTTGTAGTTAGCAAAGTCCAGGAGACCCAGACAGAGGAATTAACCTTAACAACCTCATATTAGAATGGAGAATATGAAGAACTACTTGGCAACCAGTTTAGAAACGTATTTAGTACTAGTGGATAAGGATGCAGATCCCTTTCTACCAGGAATAATACTCAGATGGAAAAGGGATGCACAATTGCTATCTGTTGAGAATAGTATTTTAATATATGACCTGAGGATCAGAGTTAATTTGCTACTCATCTTAAATGTTATTTTATATGCGGTGCAGTGGTGCAGCAGTAGCGTTGTCGCCTCACAGCAAGAGGTTCTCCAGTTCGATTCTCGGCTGGAGTACCTTCTGTGCGGAGTCTGCATGTCCTCCCTGTGTTCGAGTGGGTTTTCTCCAGGTACTCTGGTTTCCTCCCACATTACAAAGACATGTATCTGGAGAGTTTCTCCCCAGGCCTCTGCTGAAAATTGGCTTCATTCCAAGTGGACTTTCCCAGTAAACAAATGTTAAATAAAAAAATAATTTTGCAAAATGTGCAAACCTAATGGTGAACAGCAATCACAAGCTGTAATATTTTGGCAAAGGAATTGCTGCTAGAATAGGTTGTAATGGCTAGTACCAACTAGCATGGCACTTTTGCTTCAGATCTGCTTTGAGGCCAAGGGCCTATCTTCTAAATGTCTGGCTTGTCTCATACAATATTAAATTGCTTCATGCTGTACAGTAATGCTGCTGACATTTTACATAATATTAAATTCATTTCATATCCCATAGAATCCTGCTGACAGATACAGTTTGCTTTCAGTGCAGCCTTCCTTAGTGTTCATGAACAGATCATCAAATATATTTCCAGTGCAATTCTTTTTAAGCTGAAACGAAGAGGTTGTATTACTCAATTTATGTATTATTACTAAATGTTAGTTTGCCCATTAAATGCTTTTTGTCATTCTGACTAGGCCTTAACAAAATAATGTAACATTTGTAACAAAATATACAGCTGAGTAAACCAGCACTAGAAGATAGAATGGCAAATATCTCCACGGCAACCATATACTTCCCCTGTGTACTCAGGTATGCTGGGATAAAAGACAGCCAGACACTGACAAAGACTAGCATGCTGAAGGTGATGTGTTTGGCTTCATTGAAGCTATCAGGTAACTGTCTTGCTACAAAAGCAACTATGAAGGATACACTGGCAAGCAATCCCATATATCCCAGCATACAATAGAAAAATACCCCCTGGCCTTCATTGCATTCAAATATGACCTTTGGGTTCATAACTTGTATATGTAATTCTGGAAATGGAGGCAAAATGGCTAACCAAATCATACATAAAATAATCTGACAAAAAGTGCCAAAAAAAATAATGAGGTATGGTGTCTTAGAGCATACCCAGTGCCGCAAATTACTGTTTGGGTTTGTTGCTTTAAATGCAATGACAACAGTGATGGTTTTTGCCAAAACAGAAGAAACACTCATGGAAAATATTGTCCCAAAAACAGTCTGTCGAAGCATACATGTCACATTCTCTGGCTTACCAATAAACATCAGAGTACAGAGGAAGCAGAGCATAAGAGATACTAGAAGAAGGTAGCTGAGATCACGGTTGTTGGCTTTGACAATTGGAGTTTCTCTGTATTTGATAAAAATGTACATAACCAAAACTGTGGTGAAGCTGAAGAAACCTGAAATGGCAACCAATGTGACTCCCAAAGGGTCTTCATAGGCCAGAAATTCAATGGCTTTTGGGATACACTTAGTATGTCTTTCATTTGGCCATTTATCTTCTGGGCACTTAAGGCAGTCAACTGCATCTAAAATAATAATAATTTAGAAAGTATATGAGTTGATTAAGCAATGACAACCTTTCAATATAATACATACTATTTTGCTGTGTTTGCTAAAGATGATGCATTAGTGTTTACTATTCTCAGTGTTTGCTTGTATTAGACAATTTCAACAAAAATGCAGCTATACTTTCTATTAATAACAACCAGTGTTGGTGACTGTTCCTTAGGATTCAGAAAGGATTATTGCAAGCAAGAAGCCTTAACACCAGCATCTTTCAACTCACGGTAACCCTTTCTGATTCTTAGATTACCCTACCACTGACATTTCCCGCTAGAAGGAGCATCAGTGGAGACGATGACCCTACTGGACAAGCTGTAGTTTAACGAGGCAATTCGGGGGTTGGATAATGGTATTAAGCCAAGTGCTTTCCCCAGAAATGACTGCAGTTCCCAATTTATGTTTTCAAATGATTCAGAGATTCACTCAGCTGCATAAATTTCAACTGAGGGAGGAAAAATTTAACACCATCAGAAGACAGCAGTTACCCATTGATACTAATAAAAGCAGTCACACTGCAGGTAAGTTCAGTGAAGCTCAGCGGAGGTGTGGGGGTGGGGGGTAGTTTGTAAGGTGTATATGTATATGGAAGGAGCATGAATGAAGTCAGATGTGTGTGTGTGTGTGTGTGTGTGTGTGTGTGTGTGTGTGTGTGTGTGTGTTTAAGTGTAAGTGAGTGTGTGTGCACATCTATAAGGGTATGAATGAAGTCAGATGAATGTGTGTGTGTCTTTACCTGGATAATATTAGTAGTGAGGTTGAACAGATAATTGAGCATACGCATGTGTGTGAATGCTTGAGTTGACTGGGGGGGTTATTTAATGACGACTGGATGTGTGTGTGTGTGTGTGTGTGTGTGTGTGTGTGTGTGTTTGTGCATGAATGCTTGAATGTGTGTATGTGAGTGTAAGGGTGATGCCTGTGCCAATGCAATGCTTGAGCAACCAGTGTAAACACTACCAACATCACAGGTCTGACACCACTAGCAGTAAAAAATTCAATTCAGAGACATACTGATTAGTGGGTAATAAGGTCTTCCTCATTGCGACCATAGCTATCTCTAAATTGCATTTTCATCTGATTGAGTAAATTGACCAGTTTGCAGTAGATAATTTATGCAAGAGGTGGGATTTTTTCTGGCTCACAAGGACTGCTCTCTAAAGACGGGCAAATCAATACACTAAGCTTTGAGCAACAGCATTATTTATTCATAATGTAATTTTAACTGTAGATATAAAACCTAAAACAAAATCCTTAAAACAACCACTAGGGATAATACCTATTGGCTAATGAAGCAAAGAAACTAAAACACGTTGGAATGGTACCAAAAATTCATCAAATTATTACTGGATGAGCAGTTTTGTCCATTCACTTTGTCACATCATCAGACCCTTTGTTTTGATCACAGTGAATTACAAAAATAGGTGGCCCATCCTGATTGACATAACATGCATTTTTTGTTTCCTCTGTTTTACAAGAAAATTTTAAATCAAAGAACACGATGTTATTCATTAAAAGCCACTAAAAATGAGCACCTGATGTACTAGAAATATGCCTGTCATGTACAAAGTGGAGCTCTGTTCTGAGACTGCCAATCAGGTTTCTTCTAAACATCTCAATATATAAATAATTAGTCCAGTCAGCCCTTCTGCCATAAAGTGGTAAAGCCCTAACTACAAACTAGGTGACCAGAGTACTACTAGCAGCTCATCACCTGACTGAGAGAGCAGGAAGGACAGTGAAATGACAAGGATGTGCCTGCCTCTTTGGGACACGGATAGGGGTAGGGGTGACGTGTTGGTAGGGTGGGACATTTTTTGCAGCCTGGTGAAAATGCATATCAAATTCCCAAGTTCAGGCATATGAGAATGTTTGAGCTTGCATCCCCTCCTATGGCAGAGGTAAGGATGCACTTAGACCATGCATAATTGCAGGTAGTGACCCCTAAAACTAAACAATATCAGAATACAGGGGGCAGGGCATATCAAGAAAAAAAAAACATCTTGACCACAGCATGGCATCCCCAGCTTCTCTCCTTCTTTCCCAGTCACAAAGGGATTTCATGGGCCATAACCATGAGGTCTTCTCTTCTAGAGAGATGCAACCCACCTGGAAATATTTATGCAGAGATGTCCATCCAGTGGCCCTGGGAAAGGAATGAGGTTTGTACCAAGCTGAACTGAGGTGGGCTACCAGCCACAATTTTGATCTGAGATACCAGATGACTAGAGGCTTCTGAGTTTCCCAAAAAAACATAAGTTGCCTGTATTTTTGCTTATGTATACTATTTACTGCAGGTTTGCCTGCCACCTACTTTAATACTGTATTTATATACTGTGTACAAAACTACACTGTTTACTGTGCCTGTTAAATTGTATTTTACAGCTGTTTTCACTTTTTCACTGTTTACAAAACTCTTTTTATTATTTCACTATTTGTTAAGTATTTGCTGGTACTTTTAACCGTTGCAAAGCTATCTGTTCTGGTTTTCCCACCAAGCAGTGTTAAAATAGTTCATTTGTTAGCTGTTTAAAACATTCTTTATAGTCTCCTTGCTGATTTTCTGTTGTTTTAAATGTTTTTAGTGTCTCACTGCTATTTTTACGCTGTGTTAAACTTTCTCTAGTGTTTCCCATCAAAACAAGGATAGCTAGTAACTGTAACATAGTCCAGATACAGGTTTGCTGCATTTGGGTCTATTTCTAGTGACTGCTTGTTCTGAGCACATTTTCCAGGCCATCTTGGATTGGAAAGGGCCTTTCTGCACTCTAGTGAGAGGAGTGTGCTGATTGGAACCTGTCTGGAGAAAGGTGCTTGGTCTAGGGCCTGAAGTAAGCATCCTCATTAGTCATTCTGAACCTTTTTAAAGTTTTTTTTTCAAGTTTTTAGCTTCTGTTTTTTAAGCCCTGCATTTGAGCAAGCTTCTGCTTGTTTGTCCTGAACTGAACTGAGGTGGGTTACCAGCCACAACTCTGAGCTAAGACACCAGATAAGTAGAGGCTTCAGAGCTTCCCCTAAAACAAAAGTTGTCTGTTTTTTACCTTATTTATACTTTTTACTGCACTTTTTATTGCCTGCTGCCTACTTTAAAACTGCATTTATATACTGAGCAGGATTCACGAAGCCTCAGTGTAAGAGATACATGGCTTACACGGAGGCTGCAGTTAAACGGTGTGATGTCAGCATGTCATGCATATGCATGAGGGCATGCTGAATCACACCTAAGGCTAACACGGTCCGTGGAAGACAGTAGGGGGCATGTCCGTAGGCCGAGCCCTGCAAGCGGACACGCCCCCAGAAGAGTAAAAGTGCCCAAAGTAAACACCCACGACAGAGGCCATGGAAATGTGAATAAACACAACACAACACATGCCCACAGACTATGAACATAAAATATATAAATGAACATGTTATATATTTTTTTAAATCGTAAAGATGTTTGCCCGTGAGTGCTCGCTTTGCTGGGCGTGCCTGTAGCTTAGCCACAGTTAGCAGTCAGTGGAAAAGCATATAAGAACTAAATATGCAAAGTAAGCCAAGAAGCAATAGCGTAGCAGTAGAGACGTCGGCTGAAGAGCAGGCAGTCATGGTTCGAGCCCCCATATCATCAATTTTTATTTTTAGTAAAATAAGCACGAAACAAGTCCCTGACAAATATGTACACATATAAAATTATATTTTATGTAAAATGTAATGAAATAGTCCATTTATTTTGAAGAAATGTGAGATAACAAAACAATAAAAAATGCGAGATGTGCCTATAGCTGAGCTACAGTTTAACAAGGTGAGTGCATCCGCCCGTAGGTAAGCAGTGGTTTAACAGGTGTAAAATGAGTGCCCGTAGGTGAGCAGTGGTTTAACATGCTGAAACTGTGTGCCCCTAGCTGAGCTGAGCGTAATATGCGTGCTAACAGCCAAATGAAGCATAAACCAGCGTACCGCGCCAACAAGCTAACCGACGGGCAACATTGAGCAAGCTGTATCAAAACTGCCTTTACACAGACACACCCCCTAGCCTGTCTAGACAGTCATAAAAAATAAAAAGCAGTGGCCAGGTTCGAACCCAGGATACTATGCACCATAGTCAAGGTACTGAACCACTAAGCCATGACAGCACTACCTAGAAATGCAGTAATAGCAAATATATAGGAATGAATACAAAGTGGAGCATGACAAAGCAGGTTTTGTGAAGCTGATACAATTCCAAAATGGCCAATCATAGATATGTGCGGGAAAAACGGCATATATAAGCCCCATAGGCGGGAATACACAGCATAAACGATTGTAGAACTAACTTGCAGCGAGAATGTCAGGAGTAGGTGAGGGTAGTTGCTTTCGAGCACAGAGGTGGGGTGTTGAGGAGTCCAGATACATGGTCTGGCTCCTAGTCCACAATCATGAGGTCCAACTCATGCAGGGCCAGGTCCTGTGGGAAGCATATAGGGCTGAGGCGTGGGACCGGTTGGCTCATGATCTCACCAGTGCCACAGAGATTCCAAGGACTGGTGAGCAGGTCCATCACCACCATGCGTACCTGAAGAGACGGAAGCAGGACCAATTGAACCTTTGGATCCAGGAGGCCCGGCAAATGCCCAACGTCCCACTACTGAGTAAGTTACATTTAATTATGTATGTAAGAAATTAAACTAGCTGATATTATGGAGATGTGTATTCCAATATTACTTCATTTATATTACAGCTGCAGGTGTCCGTTCTGCAAACCACAGAGCCTATAGCGATAGGCTGGTGCAGTTGCGCCACCAGGCAGGTCAGTAATCCACTCCCAGTAACTGTAAAGAAATATAAAAGTATGACAGTTAGCAAAAGAGTGCAGTGTAGTCACTAAGTAATAAAATGTGCAAGTAACAGTCTAAGAGTGTTTGCAAGTATTGCTTGATTACAAAAGTGTGTTGCAGTCTGTAATCTAAACAGAAAAATGAAAATGTCTGAAATAAAGTCTGAAATAAAGATGCCCCACCTGTAATATAATAGTACACAACCTGCAGCAGGCTGAAAAGTACAGCTGCAGAAGATGAGCAAATCACATGTGTGAAATATATCCCTGTTGAAATACTTAAACATGACAGAAGTGAGACTGCTAGAAAGGATTGTAATAACTACAGATAAAACATGTTAATAAAGCCTAGAAGTAAGTACCATCCTGAATAGTAAAATGAAAACAAGTGAGAGAGTGTGAGAAAGAGTTATGAATCCACCAATAAAGAAGTAATAACCCCCTGAATAAAGTATACTGCAGGCAGTACAGACTGAAATGAATGTGACAAGTAGAACCAAACTGCGAAATGTGTTCAAAGTGTTGCTGCAGCTGGAATGTGTATCCCAAAATCTGGATATGTTGCTCTCAGTCTGCAATATGCAGATAGTATGATTGTCTGAAATACCAAACATCCACAGTTGTCTATAGCTATATAAAGCAAATGTAGCAGGATGATGTAGCTGAACAAAGCCAGATATGAACGTGTATGAAGAACAATAAAATGTATATTGATGTAGCAGTAACAGTCCTATCACCAAATTGAAGTAGTTATGATATAGGAAACTGTAGTTAGAACAGTAGTGTGTATATATCTGCAGCTATTAGAAATGTACAGCATATGTATTTGGAAGGTGTTAATATTATTTTCTTCACCCCACCCTATAACCACATATAACCCATTCCACGTGAAAATGGTATGTGCAATCACAATTAACACCCCTGGACATTTGTCCTGTTGGGTCATAAATATTTGCATGTACGTTGATGCATCTGCCCTGTTCATACATCTAAACCTGATGGCCTGTTGCCATCAATCAACCCTGCATGTTGTTGGACTGTGTATTGCTGTTCAAATTATGCATGTGTTATGCTCGCTGTTCAATAGTGTGAATATCTGGGTGTTTGGTTAATGGGAATACTAATGCATGCTGTTACAACTAATTGCGAATGGTATTGTATGTTACTAGCCCAAACTGTCATGACATAATGCAAAACATAGGACGACAGGGAAGGCGGGTTCCAGCGGACCCACCTCTCCCACCTCAGCTGGCGAGTGCACCTGGCACTAGTGCCCAGTCTGGACCCTCCTCCAGTGGCCCTGTGCCACCTGCGGGTGGAAGCACTGCAGGGGATGGGGCCCCTCCCCCCTCTGCAAGTGTGGCCGGAGGAGAACCACCACTCACCCTCCGTAGCGTCCGGACTGTGGTGTGTAGGGAGATTCGGGACTCTGTTCTTGGGCCCCTACGCCAGCTTGAGGCACAGGTGGCACAACTTATGGGCATGCCTGTTGCCCGGCCTACACAGCCCCCAGCACAGCCCCATCCTGGGCAGTGAAGGAACAGTGGCAACTGCCCATGGGTGGGGATATCAGTTCCACTGTTGCCATCTGTGGGCTCATGGGCTCTGGATATCCAAACATCCGTTCCCGTCAATTGTGTAACCCCCCCCACACGTGTCATACACCGCCCCTGTATGTGTCTTATTTGTCTTGTCTGTTGACCTACCCAACCTACCTCCCCCAGCTATTCCCGACTTCCTTCACCTGACATACCACTCTCACCTGACCAAAAAAAAAAAAAAGGGCACTCTGTACCCACAAAAAAATTATGCCCCATACATAGCTGCCCATTCCGCACACGTCTGCTGGACATGGAAACTATCAATTACAATTGGGTGTACAAGTATTATTGTTGTCCTGACACCTCTCTCAGGGGTGGAAGGTTTCAAATGTCACACCAAATTACATACATATGCACAGCTGTTGCTGATGAAGAAATGGGCAGCTATGGGCCTTACCTACATCCCTCCTGCAAAACCCAAGCTTGTTTCCCTACTGTCTTACCCTCTGTGACCCCTTTTCACCACTTTCCTGTCTCCCCATTTTCATTTCTTTCAAAGAAAATAGCGTGGGTGTGCGCCAGAGTAAGCACTGTTAAGCGGTTGTAAGCGGGTGTGCGTGGAGCTGAACGCCAGTGCGCATGCGGGAGCTCCGCGAAAACCAGCGCTAACCCGGTTACAACTGCTTAAAAGTGCCTTAGTCACTCTGATTGACAGGTCCTGTAGTCAGTTCAAAAGCAAAATAAAATCCCACTGTCAGTCCCGAACCTAGGACCTTAGAAACAGTAGTCTGCATGACCTACCACTAAGCCATGACTCTTATACAAGAACATTGTGCTAAAATAAATATATCATGTAATAGTAGGAATGAATGTAAAGGGAATGTAGGATATGTAGTACACAAAGCATGTCATTCATACTTACTGTCAGAACTAGTGGATTTCCATAATAGTAGTGTGTGAACAGAAACAGCCATGCTAGTTGGTAGCTAGTAGGTAATAATGTCAGTTAATGTACATATATAAATGTATGTATATTTACATATATATATATATATATATATATATATATATATATATATAGTTGTAGGTGTCAGTGTGCATACACACTTACTACAGGAAACAGGAGAGAGGAATGGAGAAATGTGAATCTACAACACAGCCTGAATCATGAAAGAGATACTAACCTTTACACTCACAGAACAGTGTCCACAGCATACCAGCATGGTCCCCGCCCTTACAATATGAAAGGGCAACGCCTATCTCACATACCTTTTTATAGCACTGTCCTGAAATCACAGTGAGACCTGCAATCAGTACACAACTGGCTGCATGCAATTAGCAAATGCTGGCTTACAATTGGTGCAGAGGCTATCACATGGACATATGCAGATACCTACAAAAGCATCCTGTACTCACACTCCACACATGCAATACGTTCATTGCACTGTCTGGAGGCAGAGAGAGAAAAAAAAAAAATAACACGAACAACAACACACGGTACACAAACTGAGTTGAAGCTGTCAGCAGTAACAGTACCAAGCCGTGCCAGCAGTAGTAGCGGTAACACAACCAGCTGCGACAAACACAGGTAATGTAAAGTAACAGGTTAATAGTCTGCATACTGTAAACCCTCCATATGTGTCATAGGTCTGTATCTATAGGTATGTCCATGTGATATGTTGTGTGTACGTACTTCCACCAAAAGGGGATGACTATACATTACATGTCATTCAGTGTTAGGCCATGATCCTGGCAGCAGTTTTCCATTGCAGTGAGGCCTGTCTGTAGGATGTGTGTGTCAGCTGGTGTAACGACTATAGCGCTTAGTTAGCAGTCATCTGGGAACTTTGTCATCCACAACCCGCACATGTTTGCTTTTACATTTGAGAAATAAATGCCAAACAAGAGGGGTCCTAGGACAGAGGCCTGTGGGATACCACATGTGACTGGCATTGAGTCTGACATGGCTCCTACAATATCGATATTATGGATTCTGTATGTCAACCAGTGTGCAACCCATCATGTGACATATGTAGTAACATGTAAGCTAATGAGCTTGTCTATGATGCCTGAGTGGAGTACTGTGTTGAAGGCCTTAGGCAAGTCCAGGTAGGCTGTATGGATTGCGTTGCCCTCATCAATGGCTGTAGTGACTGTTTTGAAAGGTCAACCAGGTTCAAAAGGCAGGATCAGCCCATCACAAAGGCAAACTGGCTGGGAACAAGTGTCTGCAGGTACCCAATATCGCTGTATATGCGTCCCATACTGAATCATTCCATAGCTTTGCAGACCAGGCTGGTTAAGCTTATGGTGCGGTAGTTCCCAGGGTCAGTAGAGGTGCCTCCTTAGTGGAGTGGGACCACTGTTGCTGTATGCCAGTGTTCAGGTACATATCCTGTAGTACGGCCAAGGTTAAATATCAGTCTTATATGGGGTTGTATGTCCTCTTGGAGTTCACGTAGCACACATCCTGGGATACCATCAGGTCACATTGATGCTGTGTGTTCTGCTTTGCTGAGGGCGGCCCTCACCTGGACATGTGAGATGATAGGGAGGTTACATTCAGCTGTGATAAGTATTTCTAAGTGTGGGGGAGAAGGAGGGGGGATACGTGCATCGAACCTGTCTGCAAGAATGTTGCCAATATCTGTGTGTTTGGTGAATGTTAAGTAGGTGTGTATTAACTCAGAGCATATCTGAGGCATTTGGTCCATATGTGTAACATTACTGAAGAGGGCCTTGTGGTTATCTATAGTGTTCGTGGCCATTTCCATCCCAGAGTAGGCCGTGGATGTTGTTATGAGAGACCGTAGCTTATTACCAGTGCTGCAACAGATGCCTTCCCTTAATGTGAATCTGCTCTGTCCTGCAGTAGCCTCCTTCTATCGTTATACAATCTGCCTTTGGCTGGGGTCCACCGGACAGGATGCCTAACCTTTGTGCATAGGGTCTGGGTTAGAAATGTGTGCATGTTCCATGCAATCTTTGGGATGTCCGTGGGAAGTATTCGCAAAGGGGTCAGCAGTGTGGGTTGTGGCTTCCACTGGCCCAGTGGGCTGCATGGATACCATCTCAGTCCTAACAAGTGAATAACTGTCTAATCACATACATATCAAAGTAGTCTACTGTGTTGGTGGTGGTGGTGGGATATGTATATCCAGGCCGAGTAACTTGTGTCCAGATCACACTAGTGGATGGCGTTCCACATACAATACCTTGGTATGAACCCCCAGAGTGAGGTTGTGCATTGGACCCGTTGCAGTGTGCTGACCGATGGGGCATGCTACTATGTTGTATGGAATGTGGCAGGTATTGTTGCACAGGTGTTGGCTGAGCACTGATATCTGGCCATGTACTTGTGTATCCACCAAGAGACACACACACATGCTACATATGGGAGTAGTAGTATATCACTACAGTTGAGTATCATGTATAGTATGTGTGCCATATATTGCTGACATAGTCTGCTGATATCCTGTTTGTGTTCTCTTCCAGGGACATGGCGCGTGAGCGTAATCCCACCTACTCTGCAGCAGAAGATGAGGAGATACACCAGAGCCTGGTGCGGGATTATGACATACTGTTTTCCCGCACCAGCCAGAATCAGCAGGAGAGGGCTGCACTGTGGCAAGACCTTGTCTGTAGGGTAAATGAAGTTGGCACGCATAATAGGACATATGAGCAGGTATGACATCACTGCAGTGATTTAATCAGAAATGTCCGTCAGTGTGCGTCGGATATCCACAGGCAACAGGTTGCCACAGGAGGTGGGGTGGCCACACATCCTCCCCCCTCACCAGACTGGAGGGGCTACTCCTAAGTGTTGTGGATCCAGCCCCGGAACAGCAACAGCAATACACCTGCATCATGATGGAGGCTGGATCCACACAGCAGCACAACATGGAGTGTGCAGGTAATATGCCATATGTACACTTGACTGTTCTGTACACTGTTAGTTTATGCATGTGTAAGGTGTGTCCATGGTATGTAGCTGTCAACATAGTATGTAATTGTGCAGGTGTGATATTGGCAATATCAGCAGCTGACGTGTGAAAGGCAACTGGTGTATTACTGCACTGTATCATATGCAGTATCAATGGCACAGTTGTGCCCACTGAGATTAATCTCCTCATTTCTGCAGGTCCCTCCGGTGTTACAGCAAGGCAGCCCATCCATGCTGGTGAGTGTGTTTTAACAATACCTATAATAGTCCTGATAGTGCTAGTAATACTAGTGTAACTCAGTAGTGTTCTGTGTGTATACTGTGGGGTGTGCATGTGTGCCTGTGTCCATGTGTGCATGTGTGCCTGTGAGCCTGTGTCCACATGTGCATGTGTGCATGTGTCCACGTGTACACGTGTCCATGTGTGCCTGTGTCCATGTGTCCATGTGTGCATGTGTGCATGTGTCCACATGTGCATTTGTCCACGTGTGCATGTGTGCATAAGTGCATCACTGGTAACATTGTGTGGACACTGTGCACTGTGTTTCCTGTCTTCCTCCCACAGGTTCTGGTGCTGCTCTGGTGTCCTGCAGCAGGGAACCTGAATCTGGTGCCACAGGTACTGATAATGATGATATCTTTGTAATGGCACAGGAAGGTGTGTCAGGGTCCGTCATTGGTCAGCCAATTGGCAGCACACAGCTGTCAACCCCATCATTGCGCACAGTCATCCTGCCAGTACATCCTATGTCACCATTGTCCCTGACCATTGACCAGGGTAATGTGGTATCTGTGGCACATGCTTCCCCACACAGCAGCCATGGGCAGGGTCCTGCGATGGTACCACAAAGACAGTTGCCCATGGGTTCTCGTGGGAGCATCCGTGGGCGTACTGCCTCTGGCAGACGTGCCCAAAGAGGTCTGTCAACCTCAGCTATGTTTCAGGCTGTCATGCAGGCATAGTCGCGTATGGAAAGGTACACCAGATAGGGTCTGAGGGAGCTGAGAGCATGTCGCACAGCCATGACTGACAGTATGCGTGACATTGTGGATGCTATCTGTAATTTCACCGATGTCATAGACAGACATTGTGGGGACATATTACAGCAGTTCCACAACCACATGTCCATGAGCCAGGGCAATGGTGGGAGGTTGCGGCGTCGACGTGGTCGTATGCCCGCAACAGCAGCAGCTGGCAGTCGGCGTGGACGAAAACAGGCCCGTGGATACCCCTATAGTGCCAGCAGCAGCCCCAGCAATGCTGGGTCTGTGCTGTCATCGGAACGCCCCAGGAGACCAAGTGCACGTGGCTCTGGACAGTCCCAACAGGGACCTGTGTCCAGTCAACACACTCCCGCTTCTGATGACAGTACCCAGTCTGGCTTAGTACCGGATACGGTCCGTAGCACCCCTGCCAGGCACAGGTACCGTGTCCGTGCCCACAGACACTGATCTGTATGACCTGCCAGGTGCAGTCTGTGGCTGTCCACAAACTCCTGTATATGGCAGCCATGAGGTGGAAATGTGTGCGTGCATACACACATGCGAAATGTTAACACCTAGGGCTACCACATACATGCACACACTGCACCAACAGTGCCCCACCCTGTACTGCTGTCCCTCACCAACACACATACACACACATGTCAATTGGTGGTATCAGTGGCAGACTCAGGCATACCTAATTCACACCCTGTGCATATGATGAAACTGTGCCACCTACTGCAATCTCCAACATCAGTGCAGGAACAGGTAAACACATTGCTGATGCACAGGGTGACTACATAGAAGTGTATTAGTAGTATTGTGACTGCTCAGACAAGCTCCACGTGGGTTTACAGAGTGGTCCTAGCAGCAGGGAACTCAAAAAAGCTACTACCTTCTGGATTTCAGTATCTTTGCTTTTTTCACTTGAAATAGCTTCAGTAGCTTACCTTGAACTAGCCTGAACTGTTTTTTAATTGATTGCTGCATTATTTTAAAATCTGCACTTAAAGTTACATTTTAGTCGAATTTGATCGAAAGTTTGTTTGTTTGTTTAATTTAACTGTGGAGGCTGCCCACTAAAGTGTGCTAGCCTGTGTAACTAATTTATCACTGTCTCTGCATTTTCTGTGTTTCTACCAAAAAAACAAAAAAATAATCCTTGTTTTCCCGCCTTCCTCGACTAGTTTAGACCAGTTTACAGGCATTGCTGTATTCTGGGCTGTGGTGTAGTTCCTGTGTTGTCCATTACCTTACTTGGATAGAAGGAAGTTTCTTTGCTCACCAGTGGGAGTGGGGAGCCTTGAGCAGCCTACCTGTCCTTGGGGGAAGTGACCTCAGCACAAGAAGCTGTAGTAATTGGTTGTTTGCGACCATTTCTAGCTCTTTTGTAATTCACTGTTTAAAATCCACCTCTGGGCGTTTGTTTTCTGGCTATACTGCTCAGACAAGCTCCACGTGGGTTTACAGAGTGGTCCTAGCAGCAAGGAACTTAAAAAAGCAACTACCTTCTGGATTTAAGTATCTTTGCTTTTTTTCACTTGAAATAGCTTATGTAGCTTACCTTGAACTAGCCTGAACTGTTTTTTAACTGATTGCTGCATTATTTTAAAATCTGCACTTAAAGTTACATTTTAGTTGAATTTGATCGAAAGTTTGCTTGTTTGTTTAATTTAACTGTGGAGGTTGCCCACTAAAGTGTGCTAGCCTGTGTAACTAATTTATCACTGTCTCTGCATTTTCTGTGTGTTTCTACCAAAAAAACAAAAAAAATAATCCTTGTTTTCCCGCCTTCCTCGACTAGTTTAGACCAGTTTACAGGCATTTCTGTATTCTGGGCTGTGGTGTAGTTCCTGTGTTGTCCATTACCTTACTTGGATAGAAGGAAGTTTCTTTGCTCACCAGTGGGAGTGGGGAGCCTTGAGCAGCCTACCTGTCCTTGGGGGAAGTGACCTCAGCACAAGAAGCTGTAGTAATTGGTTGTTTGGGACCATTTCTAGATCTTTTGTAGTTCACTGTTTAAAATCTGCGTTTGCACGGCTTTGTGCGGTCGTGTGCATAGCGCAGCACCGGTTAAACTTTTTCTGGCTCCGCCAAGTCTGCTCTTCAAATTTTCCCTTAAGGAAGCTCTACTCTTAGTATAACCAGACTACTCACTGTATTATAAGCCTAGCACTTGTTCTCAATACTTCTCTACTAAGTAAGCACTCTCGTACTAAGTAAAGCACTACATCTACTTACCACCCCTGTGAATACCCACTTCCCTTAAAGGTATACCACTCCCTTATACTGTTCTAACATGTTGAGTGGTAGATTACTGGCATCGTCTCCAGTTCAGCTGGTCAATCTGGGCATCTTGAGTCAATGCTACAATTGTCTCATGTACACAGACAACCCTCTCCTCCTCCCAACAAACACAAATACATGTGAGAGATGCAACTATATAGCCAAACTGGAGGCTGAACTCTCTCTCAACCCAGGGCTGGCATGACCAGACAGGAGGAGATGGCAACCATACACACAACAATCCCAGTCCCACATAGACCTACCACAACTGCAAACCAAACACATAAAAACACAAAGACATACTCAGAGGCTCTAATAAAAAACTTACTAAAACAACAGAGGCTCCCAAAGCAGACATCCAAAAATCCACCACCTCAAAACAAAACACATGCAACACATACTTCATTAAATCAGTGTGTTGACCAATTGCAGCCCTTAAGGCCAAACACCTTGCCTGATACACTAGTAATAGGTGACTCCATAGTCAGACACACTGATGTCCCACTGACCAGGCTGAACAAGAAGAAGGTGACTGTGAGCTGTCTATGGGGGGCTAGGATCCGCCACATAACACACGCACTCAGGTCACTCCAAAGCAAGTACAAATATGACTCCGTCATTGTCCATGCTGGTGTGAATGACCTGAGATGTACCTCCCTGGACTACATGAAAAGAGACATAGAGGAGCTCTCCGATTATGTAGCCCAGGCTGGTATGACCCTGACCCTGAGCAGCATCTTGCCCTCACCAAGAATGATACCACAATACAAAGACAAGATGATCAGCTTTAACAATTGGCTCGAGTACTGGTGTCATTCTAAGGGGATCCAATGTCTGTCTGCCTGAGATGATATGTTGGACAAGCCACGCTGCTTCGCAAGGGATGGCTTACACCTGTCACCACTGAGCTTCCGGATATTGGCTAAGGCTCTTGCCACCCCCATAGTGCCTTTTTAAGGCAAGGCTCAAAAGACAAACCCACCTCCTTAGAAAACAAAAATGGAAAAAAACTAAGGGTAATGCTGCTCAACGCAAGATGCAGGTACTTGATGCACTCCTTGGCATGGAGAACATCGACGTCTGTGCAGTAACTGAAACCTGGTTCAAGGCTCCTGAGAGCACCCCAGCACTACCAGGCTATACCTCGTATCATGCTTTTCGGCCCCAAAACCCGGGCCGAACCACAAAGGGAGGGGGAGTGTCCATATTCATAAAGGACACCCGCACCTCCAGGTTAGTAGCAACACATGAAGCATCAGAGACCATACAGGTGCAACTAACCATAGGCAAAACTGCTATACAACTGGTAGCATGTTACAGACCACCCTCCCAATCTCAAGAACCCCACTCAGCCTTCCTGAAGACATTGGAGGATATGAATGTATCACAAAATGCCATCATACTGGGAGACTTCAACTACCCAAACATAGATTGGGTACATTATTCTAGCCCTAATACCTAGCCCAAAGGTTCCTGGAATTCATAAATTCAAATGCACTGGAACAACTAGTCACCTCTCCCACTAGGGAAATAATATACTAGACCTGATCATCACAAACATGGGGACAAAATGCTCCACACCGAAGTATACCCTCACTAGTGAGATCTGACCACAAACTAATCACCCTGGATATACATATCCCACCTCCACCCCCAGCACAAAAGACCACAGTGAAAAACTTCTCAAAAGCAGACTTCACTCTTCTTAAGACTGAGATGGTATCCTTTAAGCCCACTGTGCCAGTGGATACCACATCCCACAATGCTGAATCCTTCACAAATGCTTTCTATGGACATCTCCAAGAATGCATGGATCATGCAATCCCAAACAAATCCAAGTCCCTCTCCACCAAATGTAAGCATCCTGTCTGGTGGACCTCAGCCATAAACAAATTGTATAACAAAAGAAGGAAGCTACTGCACATCAGAGCGAAATCCCATGAAGAGAAGACATCTCTGATCAACATAAGCAGAAAACTACATTCTCTCATAAAAACATCCAAGGCAAACTTTGAGAGAAAAAATCTAAGGACACTAAAGATAACCACAAAGCCTTCTTCAGCTATGTTAGAAACCTGGGTGGAAACCCTCAGATATGCTCAGAGTTGGTTCACAACAACAAAAAATACACCGAACCCACAGATATTGCTAACATTCTGGCTGACAGGTTCAGTGCAAATTTCTCGCCTCCTTCACCCCCAAAAGAAGAAATACTTATCCCAGCTGAATATAATCTCCCTGTCATCTCAGATGTCCAAGTGAGATCGCCCTAAACAAAGCAAAAAACACAGCATCAATGGGACCTGACGGTATCCCGGGGTGCGTGTTATGTGAACTCCAAGAGGAGCTAAACCCACACATAAAAATGCTATTTAACCTTAGCCTTACTTCGGGATATGTACCTGAACACTGGCGTACAGCAACAGTGGTCCCACTCCACAAGGGGGTGCCTCTACAGACCCTGGAAACTACCGCCCCATAAGCTTAACTAGCCTGGTCTGCAAAGCTATGGAAAGAATCATTATGGAACTCGTAAACAAAGACATAGGGGACCTACAGACACTTGACCCCACTCAGTTCGGCTTTGTAAAGGGCAGATCCTGCCTTTTAAACCTGGTTGACTTTTTTGAAACAGTCACTAGAGCCATTGATGAGGGCAAAGCAGTCCATACAGCATACCTGGACTTGGCTAAGGCCTTCGACACAATACCCCACTCAGGCATCATAGATAAGCTAAACAGCTTAAAAGTAAACCCTTATGTCACTAGATGGGTTGCAAACTGGCTAAAGGACAGAACCCATAAAGTTAAAATCGCTGGAGCAATGTCAGACTCAAAGCCAGTCACAAGTGGTGTCCCACAGGGATCTGTTCTGGGACCCCTCTTGTTCGGCATTTATTTCTCAGATGTTAAAGCAAACATGGGAGGGCTGAGGCTGACAAAGTTCGCAGATGACTGCAAACTAGGCGCCATAGTCGATACACCAGCAGACACACACATCCTAAAAAAGGCCTCACTGAAACAGACAACTGGTGCCATAGTCACGGCCTTAAACTAAATGCCAAAAAATGTATAGTCATCCCTTTTGGAAAAAACAAAGTACCCACAAATTATCACATAGCAACCCAGTGAGTACGGAAAAAGTAATCAGAGACCTAGGGACCCAAGTAGACAGCGACCTCTCATTTGACATCCACGTTGCCAAAGTGGTTAGAAAACCATTCTACCTTGCACACCTCATCATGAAGGGATTCACATCCAGATCCAAGGATGTCATTGTACCCCTATATTCCTCCCTCATCAGACCCATGATTGAGTACAATGCCCCATTTGGTATGTACCTCACCCGGCACTTGCAACAGCTGGAGAGACCACAAAAGTACCTCACCAAAAGGATCAAGGGTCTCCAACATATGTCTTATTCCGCCAGACTAAAGAAACTTCAGCTCTATTCAGTAGCATACCGCCTGCTCAGAGGTGATCTCTGCCTGATGTACAAGGCCATGTCCAATCAGGATCTGATGGACATGCTCCACCTCAAAAAATCCAAATCCATCAGGACCACGAGAGCTAAAGACTTAAACCTTGGCACAAGTATGAATAAGACATGCTGGAGGGATAGATTCATAACCCAGAGGCTTCCCATGCTTTGGAACAGGATCCCAGTTCGTATTAGGCAGAGCCCCTCACTGACTCTCTTCAAGAGAAATCTTGATGAGTGGATGGGAGTTCGAAAGTTTACCCCAGGGGTCACATCTGTGTCACTGCTAGACAGGGGCACAGTAAACTAATTCTATTATATAAGGGGACCTTCATTGTGTCACTACTAGACAGAGGCACAGTATTCTAGATTTATTCTGTACATTTTTGTACCATTTCATGGGGTGGCAAAAGCCACATCACTATGGCTAGGCTTACAAATGCCCCAGGGCAGATAGCCTAGTACTAAACTATGAAACTATAAACAGTACAGTGTGCTGATATGACTGTGTGAATATCCCAGCATGCCTGATGCAGTAACCATATGACTGTCCTGAATTGTTATCTACACCCATAGTACGTACCAAAGTGTAACAGCTGCACATTACTGCATACCGGAGGTAAGGATGTCAACAGATAGCCACATACATGGGTAGCACGGGGGGAAGCTAATGCAAGTAGTGATACGCAATGATGGACATGTACAGTAATGGTGGCAAGTTGCCCACAACGACTATGCAATGTGGATGTTTGCGCATGTTGATATGTGTGCAGTACCAATGTAATACAAATCACAATTAACTATGACATAATATCAGTTCTACCATGGACATCTGAGCTGTGCATTCCTGGGTACATGTTGATAGTGCCTACATATTTGCCCTGTTACCTACTGTGAGTGTTACCCCTTCTTTGTTGTACAATGGACTACTTCCAGCCCTGCTTACTGTAGCTTTGTTTGCATGCATGTTCGCTTGGGGTTCCCTGGAACACTGCTTCCACCTGCAATGCAGAGTTACAGTGCTTCTGTGGACTCCTAGTGACATCTGCATAGCGTACTATACGTATGTCAAGTTTACACGACAGAACGTCACTGTCTGTCCTGTTCGCATGTACGTTGCCTGTGACACAGTGCACGTCTTACCTGGCATTTACCCATGTGTGCAGTCATATATGCCAGTGCTATGAAATCAGTAGCAGTACACCCACACATACACACCTTCAGTATGTTGTTCCCCATTGGCCCTATGTGTTGGTAATCACCATGGCAATCACACTACTATGGTAGCATGTGCAAAGGTAACCTGTGAATCACCTCTATGGTCCAGTTGTGGTTTATGTGAGTCATGTGGCAATGTCACAGCTGCCACATGTATGCAGTCAACCCTCACCCCTGGCCAGGAACGTACAACACATGTGTGGGATGCCACCACATAGCCAATCTGGGGACTGAGCACTCTGAACCCAGTAATGCCATACCCTGTCAGGTGGCATGACATACTACAGTGACTACAATACCAGTCTGACATAGACCCACACTGACAGCAATCTGAACACACTGGGGCATACTTGGAGACTCAGAATAGCATCCTGCCTGAGCATCACACACCTCCGCAGCTGGCACACAGGCATACGTAACGTTGGAACAGAGCACATGCCACACATGGCACACACATCCTGTGTGCCACACACTCACAGCCTGTAGGGCTACACAACACACCTATACAGATGTGTCAGGTACCTCTCTTGGCCGCTGCAGTGGGGTCCCGCTCAACAGGCTGTACATGGTGAAGATCACACTGATATGCCTGTGGGGCACTATGGTCCACCACAAAACACATGCATACAGGTCAGTCAGAGGCATGGACACATATGACTCAGTCATTGACCATGCCACTATGGATGACCTGAGACATACCTCCCTGGACTACATGATAGGGAACATAGAAGGGATCTCTCAGCATGTGGCACGGGCCAGTATGAGCCTGATCTTGGTTGCTATCATACCCTCACCAGGTATGCTACCACTATATGTATGAAGGGTGTTCTGTGTCTACATTCTGCTCAATCTCCAATGTCATTCATAGGGTATCCACTGGCTGTCATGTGCTTACATGCTGGGGAAGCCACAATGATTTGCGAGGGGCAGCTTGCACGTGACACCCATGGACCATTGTATATTGGCGAAGCCCCTTGATACACACATAGTGCCTTTTGCTGCAGGACATGGATTACATAGCCACCTCCGCTGGTATCACACAGGATAGGACACTAACAGTGATGCTACACAACACCAGCAGTGTACACCGCAAGATGCATGCACTGGACACTGTCCTAAGCACGGTGAACTGCAATGTCTGTGAAATACCAGAGTCCTGATTCACGGCTCACAGGTGCAACCCATCACTGCCAGGTTATACCTCATACCATGCCTGTCGTCCCCTACACATGTGACACACATGGACAGGGGGGTGGTATCCCAAGGCACCACAGATACACACACCTCCAGGTTGTTGGCACAGCACAAAGCATCAGGGCCTATTCATGTGCAGCTAACAGTGTGTCGGACTGCCTTCTGGTTCATAGCCTAGCACACACAACCCTCCCATACACAGGAAACCCACCTATCTTCCATAACAACACTGGCAATATGACAGTCTCAAAAAATGTCTTTATATGACTGGACTGCATCCAGCCAAACATTGTGTGTGAGCATTACTGTAGCTACAACACACTAGCTGAAAGGTTCCCATAATGTGGTCACTGAATTGCAGTGGAATAACATGTTATCACTCCCACAACAGGTGGGAACATGCACCTGTTCATCGACTACATGTAGACTATATGGCCCAGACCAGATGTGTATCCACTGCTGTAGGTATTTTACCATATACAACCCACACTGTATAGACACATACCGCGTGCGGCCCCTGCACAGTAAGACACAGTCATATTGTTATGCATTGCGAATATCATTTATCCACTCGAGGCACGTGTCAGACATGGTAACTACTGCAGGTCACAGGTATTTATGTGTATGTGTCACACACATACATCATGTGTGCATTGCCATTGCTGGTTTAGGCAATGGCATGCATTGTTATGCACAAAGACCCACACAAGATCATAATGTGTGACAACCACAAGTGGCAGTTGTGGGTTTCCAAAACATACCTATCTGTACTCTGACAATGGTAATAGACCCAGTAGCGAAGCGCACTATTGGCATTACTGGCCAAGTAGCCCTGTTTGGCTGTGCTGATAGTGTGGTGACATCCCCTGTGTTTACTGGGGGAATATGCAGCATCTGGTGTATTGTAGTATTTGCCAAAAGGATCTGTTCTCTCACACTTGCAATTACACACACCCTACTACCCCCCACACACACACTTGCCATTTGCAGGATTCATACCCCTACCTATGTCACGACACGTGAGAGAGACACATTAGCGAAGCGCACTATTCGGATTACTAGGAGGTTCCTCTTCTCCAGCTGTACTTATAGGGTGCTGACATCATCAGTGTTTGGAAAGGGTAATGTGCATCATGTAGTGTGATCTCCTGATTGCCAAAAAGCACATGTTTTTCATACAGAATTGCACACACACAAACTCCCCACATCCAAACACACACACACTTGCCATTTGCAGGTTTCAAACTCCTACCTAACTATGTTATGACACTTGAGAGAGACACTTTAGCAGAGTGCGCTATTCGGATTACTGGGAGGTGTCCCTTCTCCAGCTGTATGTATAGGGTGCTGACATCATCAGTGTTTAGAAAGGGTAATGTGCATCATGTAGTGCGATCTCCTGATTGCAAAAAAGCACATGTCTTTCATACAGAATTGCACACAGACCAACTCCCCACATCCAAACACACACACTTGCCATTTGCAGGTTTCAAACTCCTACCTAACTATGTAATGACACTTGAAAGAGAGACGCATTAGCAGAGTGCGCTATTCGAATTACTGGGAGGTTTCCCTTCTCCTGCTGTACTTATTAGGGTGCTGACATCATCCGTGCTTAGATAGGGGAATGTGCATCCTGTAGATTGCTTTCACAGTTGCCAAAAGGGACATCTCCCTCGCACAGACTTGCACACACACTAACCCCCCTCCACACACACTGGGCAGTTGCAGGATTCAAACCACTACCTAACTATGTTATGACACTTGTGACAGACGCATTAGCAGAGCGCGCTATTCGCATTACTGGGAGGGTTCCCTTCTCCTGCTGTACTTATAGGGTGCTGACATCATCAGTGCCTAGATAGGGGAATGTGCATCCTGTAGAGTGTTTTCACAGTTGCCAAAAGGGACATCTCCCTCACACAGACTTGCACACACACTAACCCCCCTCCACACACACTGGGCAGTTGCAGGATTCAAACCCCTACCTAACTATGTTATGACACTCGTGACAGACACATTAGCAGAGCGCGCTATTCGCATTACTGGGAGGGTTCCCTTCTCCTGCTGTACTTATAGGGTGCTGACATCATCCGTGCTTAGATAGGAGAATGTGCATCCTATAGAGTGCTTTCACAGTTGCCAAAAGGGACATCTCCCTCACACAGACTTGCACACACATCAACCCCACACACATCAACCCCACACACACACACACACACACACACACACACACACACACACACACACTGAGCACTTGCATGGTTCGAACTCCTACCTACCTATATTATGACATTTGAGGAAGACGCATTAGCAGAGCACGCTAACTGAATTACTGGGCATCTGGTCTGCACCTGCAGTATTTATAGGGTGCTGATATCTTTATTTCTACAGATGTATGTACATCTAGTACTACCTGTCAGGTGGGGGATAGCATATATATGCATTTGCAGCCACCTACGTCAGGGTCAGATATGCACATCGCACTGGCAGGTTATGTTCTATACCATGCTTCATGACCACAGGACCTGTAACACACAACACAACCAGTCCAGAACACCACTCCCACATCCAGGACACACACTTTGTTTCCCTGGGAACAGTGCCGGGATATGCAGGTGTTCACATACACCATTCCAGTTTTTAACATCAGGTACAGGCATATTGTGTGTGGGAACTACTCAGGCCCCTACCACTTTACCCTACAGCCACTACAATTTGTGGGTCCATGTGCTATGGCAGAACCACTCACCACAGCCACATGGGGGAATACATATTGCACCTGTCTATCTGCAACATGGGTACTCACTGTTCCACACCAGAGGTAGGCCACCATTGTTGAATCTGACCATACCCACCTTTCCCTGGACATCCATATCCCATCCCCACCCCCAGGCAAGGTTGTCACTGCAAACAAACTGTATTTAGCACAAGCAGACTCTACACTTGTGAAGACTGGGGTGGACAACTTCAAAGGACCCATGCTGGGGGACTATACTGGCCACTCTGCATAATCCTTGACAATTGCATTCTATGAGCATGTGTAAGGTTTGTATTGATCATGCCATCCCACATATACCCATGACTGCTCCACAACAAGACACCTGTCAGGTGTACACCAGCCATATATGAGCCGTCCAACAGACAGAGTGAGATAATACATTGCAGAGCTGTAGCCCACAGATGGAGGACATCTGTGAACTGTACCAGCACGACACTTCATTCCCACATAATCATCACAACACAGTGTTGACAGTGGAATTGTCCAGACAATGCAGATAGGGCTCCCCTCAGTCTGTTATTGATGCCCACTTACTGTTAGAGGTCCTCAGCAACCCTCTTCCAGCACACACCAACAACATGGTTGTGGCTTAGCACATTCAAACCCTGGGATCTCCATTGTGCCCCTGCTTGACAGAGGCACAGCTCACTAGCCTCACACATTGCCTTATGTGACCTACTTTACAGTGGCACAGTAGCCTACTGTACTGGGGATGCAGATGCCAAGCACACTCTGGCTAAGCTGTCATTCCTAGGGCAACAAGCCTAGTATTGACCTCTACTCCCATATGTTCAATTGTCAGATGCACAATATTTGTTGTGCTGTTAGACTGTTTGCAGGTCTTTATTGCCATAGCATTCCCTGTTCCTATGAACAACTTGTGTATCTGTGGAAGATGTTTGAATATGAGGGCGATACACTATATCACTTATGTCTCTGTAGTCATTTACTGTGTGCACTGGGCAGATTGCTGTGTTGTGGTTGGTTCCTGTAATGACACGTACAAATACCAGATATGTGTGGCCAACTGCTAAAAGGAGATATGGCCTAAGTGTGTGAGCATGTCCAGTTCAGCCTTTCCATGGCATGTTGTCTGACATATGCCTCATTTATCAATGTGTGCAAGCATGCCCAGTGTGAGCTTTCCATATGTTTAACTCTGAAGTCCACCACATATTTGGGTGTGTGTGAACTTCAACAATATCTCACGTTTATAGTTGTGTGTTGGGTGTCATGTTGTGTACTAACTGGCTAACTGCTTCATGTCTGCTACAACAGGGATTATACTGTGCCTGCAGGGATTGCATGGGATACTTTGCATACAGTTGTCAACATCCTTTCATAATGACCTAACACTGTAGTACCGTATAGTGTACTGGTTCAGTACTTTCACTGTGGTGGACAGTATCCTGGGCTTTAGTCCTATCACTGCTTGACATCTTCATAGTGAGCACAACAGACTGTGTAGGGGTCAGTTGTACACATATGACCATGTTGCATTATGTTCAGATATGGACTACCTACACCAGGCTTGTCCAACATTGGTAGTGTATTTCACAACATAGGTGGACATTGGCAAACCCTAGCAATGTTCCCTAGGCCATTTCTGATGCTAGTCACAGAGTGTGTTTGTCCTTCGACACACATTGTAACTGGAGTTTGCCATGACATATGTCATGGTTAGTATACTGTGCCTCCGTCTACCTCTGACATAACAGTGATACCCAGGGTTAACCTACCATCTCCCATCCACTCATCAGGATTCCTCTTGAGGGGTGTCGATAGGTGACTCTGGCTAACCTGTACTGGGAGTTTACTCAAGAGTGGGGGTGCCTTCTGTGTTATGGATCATTCTGTACAGCTTGTCCTATGTATGTCAGTGCTGGGGTTCAGGTCTCTCATGTGCATAGCTCACTGCCATTCAGATTGTACAAGGTGCAGCATGTTCATTGATTCCAGCTTGGAAATGGCTTCATACATCAGGCACAGCTTGCCTCTGGGTGGGCAGTATGGCAGTGTGTGGAGCTGCAGTTTGTTTACTCAGGCAACACATGGCATCTGTTCATGCTCTTTGCTACTCCTGGTGGGGTACTGTTGTGGACTTTACAGTTGATGGAGGTGTCTGCGGAGGTATATCCCACAGGGGCTATTGTAGTCAATTGTGACGCTGATGAAGGATGACTGCAGAGCCACAGTGACCTCCCCTTATCTACATCTGACAACCTTCATGATTGGGTGGGTATATGGTATGTTTCTGTGAACACTACAGCCACATGTTTGTCCAATGCAGGATATCTATCACATTGTGTCCCCAGGTCTCTCATTACATGTTAGATACATAATGGGTTAACACCTGTGCGGTAATTTGTGGGCACTTACTGTATATCCACGGTGGTTGTCTATACACAGTTCTGCAATTAGCTTGCTGACATGGCTATGGCTCCAGTTGTCTGTTTCTAGGTGGCCCTTTTGTGGGTTGCTTGTGTCAGCTGGGGGTCTGATATGGTGGGCTGTTTGTATTCCTCTGCATACATGTTCAGTCACAGTCCTTCCATGTTGGCCTGTACTTATGGGACATATATACAGAATGGGGGGGTCCCAGGACCAAGCCTTGTGGGATGCCACTCATATCTGCTTTGTAGTCGGACATGGATGCAGCATGTCTGACCATGTCAGTTCTGTCCTTGGTCTGGTTTGCAACCCCTCTACTGACACAGGGGTTTATATTTAAGCTGGTGAACATATCCATACTGAACTCGTAGGGTATTGTCTGGAAGCATATGCACAGTCCAGCTACGCTGTGTGGACCACATTGCCCTCATCAATGACCTTAATGACTGTTTCAATAAATAAATTTATTAAATTAATTCATCTTATATACACATAAGTATTTTATCTCTTTTTCACAAAAATATTGGGTTTAACATATATTTATTTATTTATTTATTTATTTATTTATCTATTTGATGAATTTATATATGTATACATATCTTGAAGGTTTTTTGATGATGATTTTTGATATTATATATTTCTCCCAGACTCCTATATATGTGTCACTATGATATACATATCTACGTTTATATTCATAATTATCATTTATATAGGAGCATATATTATAAACATTCATTATGAATACTTGTGCTTTCCTGTTCCGTGCATGTATATGATGAGATATTTTCGTATTTGTTGGCTTATCTAAATACATTTATTCATCCACTCTCCGTAAGCATTCGGTTGCAGATCTGAATACTAGCTGGTGAAACTGCTTACAAATATTATTGTTTATTATAGAGTTCAGTGTTTTTTCAAGCCTGTTTTTTCAAGCCTGTGTATCCACGTAGAGTTTTTAATTGACTAATTATTTAATTAATTGGTAAAGTGTTTAACATATTGGTTTTAATTTGGCGCCCTTTTTTACTTACTTGTATAAATAGATGTACTAGAGATGTTATTTGTACTGTCTGATGAAGCGTGGTGGTGACCACGCGAAAGCGCTTACTCATTAAACTGTTTTGTGTCTATATTTTGGATTCGTGATTTTATAAGAAAGGAACTGTTGCTATTTCATTGACTGTGTCATATTGATTGCTCAGGAACTTTGAGTTGTTCATTGTTCTTCATTTTTTCGTGGTGGGAGTACCTGGTTGTTATCATCACTGTTTCAAATGGGTCAAACATGTTTAGGGGCAGGATCTGCAGTTACGACAGCCACACTGTGTAGGGTCCGGTGTCAGTAGGTCCACGATAGCTTTATGTCTGCGGTACATACTGATCCTTTCCATAGCTGTGCAGACCAAGCTTGTCAGGATCCTGGGGTGGTAGTTTGCAGTATCCATTCAGGCAACACCTTTGTTGGGAAGGACCACTGTTGTTGTACACTGCTCTTTGGGTACATATCCTGTGGTAAGGCTGACATTGGGCAGTAGTGTGATTTGGCATTCCATTATTCTTGGAGTCCATGTTGGCCTCAGCCCAGGACACCATCACATACCTTTGCTGCTGTGTGTTTTGCTTTGCAGATGATGGCTGTTATCTCAGCATCTGCAATGTCAGGGGACCAGCAGTCTGCTGGGATAGATATTTTGCATTCTGGGGGGGGGGGTTTGCACTGAACCTGTCAGGTTGTATGCTGGCAATATGTGTGTGTGTTTGGTACGTTGTTTGTAATATCTGTGTGATTCGGAGCATATCTGTGAATTCCCAACATGGTTCCTACCATCAGTTAAGTAAGCCTTGTGATTATCCTTAGTGTCCTGTACAATTTGTATCTTCATAGGTTCATGGGTTCATACTAGGCTATCCACCCTAGGGCATTAGTAAGCCAACCCAGAGTGTGTGTCTTTCGCCGCCCCTTGCTATGTGACTATTATGGCCATTTATGATTTTCTTTACTGTGCCTCTGGACGTGACACAGTGAAGACCCTCAGTGTACATGTACGATCATCCATCCACTTGGCAATATTCCTGTTGAGGGGTGTCAGTGAGGGCCTCTGCCTAACATGGATTGGGATCCTGTTTCTGGGTGTGGGGAGCCTCTGGGTTATGTGTCTGTCCCTCCAGCACATCCTATTTCTTTATGTGTTGAGGCTGACATCTGTCACTCTCACAGCTCCAATGGCTTTGATTTTCTGTGGTGGAGAATGTCCATTACTCCTGTGTTGGACATGGCCTTGTACAACAGACATACAATGCCTCTGTGTAGGCAGTCTGTGACTGCATTCAGCTGGGGTGTCTACAGCCAGGCAGCATATGACATATATTTGACACCCTTTATCCTCTTGTTGGGGTACCTTTGAGGTCTTCCTAACCGCTGCAGGTGTCAGGTACGGTACATCCCATATGAGTCATTGTACTAGCTTATGGGTCTGATAAGGGAACAGTACAGGGGCACAGTGACCTCTGTTGATGTAGATGTGAATCCTTTTATGATACGTGTCCAATATAGACAGTCTTCCTAGCCACATTGGCATTGTGAGTGTCACATGACAGGTTACTGTCCACTTGTGTCCCTAGGTCCCTGATTACTCCTTGCATACATAATGGTTTACCACCTATGTGGTAATTTGTGAGTACCTTGTCTAGTATTTGGTGGGACATTCATACTGTCCAGTGTCTTCAGGATGTCTGGGTGGGGTTCTTGTGTGCGAGAGTGTGGTCTGTCACATGCTACAGACTGTACAGCAGTTTTGACTACACTTAGATGCACATGGGGGGTCTCCGCTGCTTTGTGCATTGTCAGTTACCTGGCCGCATGGGTGTCTGTGCAGCATATGGATACTCCCCTCCTTTGATGTTTTGGTCCAGGTGTTGGGGCCATAACGCATGATATGTGGTATAACCTGGTAGTGCTGGTGTGCTATCAGTAGGCTTGCAGCAGGCTTCTGCCACTGCACAGACATCGATGTTCTCCATACTGGGAAGTGCCTCAGGGGCATGCATATTGCAGTTTACACATCTGGCATTGGTCAGCATTACCCTTATGTTTCTTACCACTTATGTTTTCTAGGGTGGTGGGTTAGTCTTTTGGCCTTGCCTCACACGGCTCTATGGAGGTGGCAAAGGCCTTATCCAGTATCCAGACACCCAGGGGTAACAGGTGCAAGCCATCCCTGGAAGAGCAGCATGGCTTGTCATGCATGACATCTCAAGCAGACAGACATTAGACCCTCTTGGACTGACAGCTGTAACTGTGCCACCTGTTAAAGCTGATCATTCTGTGTTTGTACTGTGGCATCATTCTTGGTGAGGGTTGGATGCTGCAAACAGCCAGTGTCATACCGGCCTGGAGTACATACTCAGAGAGGTCATCCATGTCTTTTTTCATGTAGTCCAGGGAGGTACATCTCAGGTCATTCACACCAGCATGGACAATGAGTGCATCATATTTCTGCTTGCTTTGGGGTGACCTGCGTATTTGTGTTATGTGGCATATTGTGGCAGCCTACAGGCAGCTTACTGTACCCTTTCCCTTGTTCAGTCTGGTGAGTGGGACAGCAGTGTGTCTGCCTATACAGACACCTATTACAACTGTATCAGGCATGTTGTTTCTCCTTCTGGCCTGTAACTGTTTGGCACACCAGCTTTGTGTACTATGTGTTGTATGTGCTATGTTTGGAGGTTGTGGTTGATTGGGATCTGCTTTGGAGGCTTCTGTTGTTGTGGTGTGTTTGTAATTAGGGTCTCCGGGAATGTTTTTCTGTGTTTATGTGTTTGGTTTACAGTTGTGATAGGTCTATGTGGGACTGGGTTTGTGGTGTATGTGGTTACCTTCTCCTCCTGACTAGTTTTGACAGTACTGAGTTGGGGGAGCTCAGCCTCCGGTTTGGATAAATGGTTGCATCTCTCACATATATTTCTATTTATTGGGGGGAGTTGTGGGTTGTCTGTGTACTTGGGGCAGGTGTCACATTGCCTCTGGATTCACAGATTCTACTTGTTGTGACTGGCCTTAGTGGATTGTATGTGTAGACATATTTTATTGCCATACTACTGATCAGTGATTCCCTTTTTATGTTTGCTCTATCATGTAGTAGCTTCCTCATTCTCTTGCATGGTTTCGTAATGGCTGGAGTCCAGCATGCCAGATGCCTGCGTGTATGGCATTGTGTCGTCTTGTTATTTGTGATTGCATACTCCAAGCATTCCTGGCTGTGTTCATGGAATGCCTGTATAACATGTTCTGCGGTGTGTCCCATATTCTGCACTTGCACAGGGTCTTTCGTGAATTCCACATCGGTTTGGAAGGGTGCAACCTATGCTTTACACATGTTTTTCACTGTGGTTTTCTGGCCAGGGACTGTGGTCAGGATGTGTATATCCTGTGTGATTACTCTATGGTCTGGTCTTTCCAGTGAGGGATACACTTCTCATCTTGCCATCCAGTACACATGTTGCTGATTATCACATCCAGTATGCTTACCTCTCTTGTGGGAGTGGTACGTTGTTCCTGGGCATTTTGATTTATGGATTCTGGGAACTTTTCTCCTACTGTGTTGGTGCTAGTATAATGCTCCCAGTGTATGTCTGGGTATTTTCAGTCAAGCAATATAATGTGGTTTGGGGGGCTTGATATATTCATGTATTCCAACATAGGCCAGGTGCAGTTCCTGGTATTAGGACAGTAGTCTGCTGCAGGCTATATACTGGGAGGCAGTTTTAGCCATTGGTATTTGACCATGGCTAATCCATGCTGGTTCTTGTTGTGGTACCAACATGGGGGTGTGGTTATCCTTGACATTTATTGCTAGTCACCCTCCTTTTGTAGCTTGTTCCATGTTTTGCGGCTGTACAGCACAGTATGAGGTGTAACCTGGTAGTGTTAGGGTGCTGATGTGAGCCTTGACCCAGTTTTCTATTACAGGACTGATATCAACATTCTCCATACTGTGTGCGTTTACACTGCATGCATCTTGCTGTTTAGACTTCTGGCATTGGGTAGCATTACATCTAGGTTCCTATCCCTTGTGGTACCTATGAAGGTGGGTTTGTGTTTTGAAACTTACCTATTCAGGGCATGCTGTGGGTACTGACAGCCTTTGCCAGTATCCATGGGGCCTGGACTGATAGGTGCATGCCACCCCTAGCAGGTGGTGCACCATGTAATGCTCCGCATGTCTTCCCAGGCTGAAACACATTGGCTCTCCTTTGACTAACTGCATTACTTCAGCCAGTTATTGCAATTGATCATCCCATCGTCATTTTGTGGCTTCATGCTTGGTGAGGGTGGATGTTAGTCAAGGTCCTCAGGTGTGCACATAGTACATGGTGTTACATTACTTAACACATGGCATTCATGCCTCAGGTGGTGCTGCAGGGCTGCCTCTGTCGGATGCGTATATTACACTCCCTGTACATGTTTGTGAGCAGGTCATGTCATTTTAGGCATCCCTGTTATTATTTGAGTGAGTCATAGGGGGTATCATTCCCAGGGTTCCTACTGAGCCAGTGTATGTGCTATGCATTGCCTCTTTGCCAAGGCCAGGGTATACTGGGCACGCCTCCTTCTGCCTACTGGGGCAGGCTCAGGTTGTTCCTCCTCCGAGTCATGCTCTGTCTGTGATGGCCTTGGCAATGGTGGGGGGCTGTTTGGCCCAGCTCTATGCTGGTCCTGCTGCAGCTGTTTTCGCAAGATCATATTATGCAGCATAGCACATACCATGACAATTTGGGTACATGTAGTTGGTGAGTACTGCAAGGCTCCACCAGATGTGTCCAGACACCGGAACCGTGACTTGAGCAGCCCAAACACACGCTCTGTTACATGTGTTTGTGCGTGTGCCTCATTATGGCATTCCTGTTTAGGTGTGTGCAAGTTTCTGATGGGTGTCATCAGCCACGGCTCCAGTGCATAACCTGCATCCCCCACTAGGTGTCCGTGTGGGATGTCCCCATTGGCAAATGTCTGGTACAGCTGTGTCAAATGCCAGATGTGGGAATCATGGTAGCTCCCAGGGCAGCCAGCACACACATTCATTATTATGCCCTGGGCATCACACACGACCTGGCAGTTGATGGAGGGGAAGCCCTTGCGGTTAATGTAGGCCCTACCCCACTCACTGGCTGGTGCTTTGATGCATATGTGCGTGCAGTCTATTGCACCCACTACCTCAGGGTATTCCGCTATTTGCTGGAAGAGACGCATATTGCTGGCCAATACCTCACAGGCATTGGGGAAATATACATGATCACTGGCATGTGCTGACATGGCATCCAGGAACTGGTGCAGTACCCTGGAGGCTGATGCCTGTGATATCCCCATCATATCACCGGTTGGTCTTTGGAAGGTACCTGTTGCTAGTATTCTTAGGCCAACACATACCTTGGTTTCCACTGGGATGAGTTCCCCTCTGTTGGTTCTGTGTGAGGCATGGCGTGCACAGCTCAACTATTTGCTGCAGGAGCTCTCTGTCCACTCTATAGTGCTCTACTATCTCCAGCTCATGTAACCCGTGGTAGGTGACCCTGGGCCTGTACACTCTTCTCTGTCTCCTCACTGTGGGTTGTCTGGCACCATCTGCATTGTCACCACCCTCAGCAAGTCGCCTATGTCTCATTATGACAGCTATAGCAGCCCCTAACATTTCTGCTCTGAGTTCAACTTTTTCAGTTTTCACTTCTAATAGCTTACTCCTGTCTTGCAGTGTCTCTTGACAGAAACATCCTGCACTGCTGTTTGCAGAGTTTTAAGTGCTGGGCTGGGCTACTATTCTGCCTGTGTAATTGCCTGCTTCTAATTGTTTTCACCTGCTAGCTCCAGCAGTATTCCCTGCTAGCTTCCTACTAATTCTGTTGCTTCCTTTTTCCTTTCTGTTTCCTCAGGGGGGAGCAGCGTGCATACCAGCAGAAACACGCTTACAGTGGCTTATACGCGCGCACACATGCTTACACGGTTCAGGATCTGCCTATTCATGTTAAAACGCACGCACACCAGCGCAAACAGTCTTACAAGTCTGCCAACAGGCTCCCACATGCTCAGTCTGCCCTACACATGCGCACACTAGCGTAAACAGTCTTCAAAGTCTACCAACACGCTCCCACATGCTCAGTCTGCCTTACACGCGCGCACACTGCCCTACTCGCGCTTCATGGTGCGCACGTGCGCATGCACGACCAGCAAGAAAGTTTGGTGTAAGTAACAGTGTACACCTTCCATTTCTTGACTTTCCCATGCTTATCTTGTGGCACTCCTCTTTCCCTGATCTGTGTCTGTCATCTGTCATGTTACACTGACCTCCAATAGGTTCATAGGTTCATACTAGGCTATCTGCCCAAGGGCATTTATAAGCCTAGCCCATAGTTATGTGGCTTTCGCCACCCCTTTAGTTTGAATAAAAACTATGCCTATCATTTTGCTGTGCCTCTGTCAAGCAGTGACACTGAAGTAATCCCTGGGGTATATCTGCGATCTCCCATCCATTGGTCAAGATTCCTCTTGAACAAGGCCAGCGAGGTGCTCTGCCTCACATGTACCGGGATTTTGTTCCACAGCATAGGGAGTCTCTGGGTGATGAATCTGTCCCTCCAGCATGTTCTATTTATAACCGTGTCAAGGTTTAAGTCTCCCGCCCTTGTGGTTCTGAGGGATCTAAATTTTTTGAGGTGAAGCATATTCATCAAATCTGGGTTTGACATGGCCTTATATGTCAGGCACAGGTCACCTCTGAGCAAGCGGTATGAGACTGAATAGAGCTGGAGTTCTTTCAGTCGGGCAGCATAAGACATATTTTTGCAATGAACTGCATTTCTTTCTACCATTCCCCCCTGTGATGTCACCTATCTCCTACTCTATTTCTCCCCCTTATGTATCTCTTACACTACTCAGACTGTGCTCATTTGCTATGTGACTGTGGGATTCAGTATCCTAACCCTCATTTACATGAGATTGCCTACTAATGCTTAGTTACATGTCTTAGACTCAGCTTCCCCCCTTAGCAACCACTACACGGTGGCCATGTTGCTTTGGTCTGCTGGTCCCTGCATTGTCATTCCATGTATTGCATAAAACCCACATTTGTGGGTTTATAACCTTCATTTTTATGTTTTATACAGCGCAGCCCGTTTGTGCGGGGCTGCGCTGCGTTTAAACATCGGCGAAAAAAAAAATTATATTTTTTTAATTTTTGCATCGGGTTACCTTGCCAATGGCCACATATTTGGCCATTGGCATGCTGCCTGACACATATGCACCCTTTATTTGGTGCTGACATGGCTCTGTTGTGATTTTTGCAGAAACGTACTCAGTTGTCAACTGAATACATTTCTGCAGCTAAAACGTCTCTTACATGGGCTGGTTTCTGCTTCGTGGATCGCTAATATACCTCATTTGCATACCTATCGACTGCAAGTGAGGTATTTAGCATATCCACGCCCAGTCCATGTAAGAGACGTTTTAGCTGGTCTCTTACACGAAGTTTCGGGCTGTTCCTGGATCGCGAGGCTTGCATGGAGTGTTACACGTCTTTTACACTCCATGCAAGCCTTCGTGAATCCTGCCCACTGTGTACTAAACTACACTGTTGTATTGCAATTGTCTGCCTTACTGTGCCTGTTAAATCATATTTTATTGCTGTTTTCACTCTTTACAAAAGTCTTTTTGCTATTTTCACTGTTTAAGTATTTGCTGTTATTTTCAATGTTGCAAAGCAATCTGTTCTGCTTGTTCTGGTTTTCCCACAAGGCAGTGTTAAAATAGTTGACTTGTTAGCTCTTTAAAACATTCTTTAGAGTCTCCTTGCTGACTGTCTGCTGATTTAAACATTCTGCTATTTTATGCCATGTCAAATATTCTCTAGTGTTCCTGACAAAATTAGGGTAGCTAGTAGCTGTGCATAGTCCAGATACAGATTTATTGCATCTGGGTCTGTTTGTTGTGGCTACTTGTTCTGAGCACATTTTCCAGGCCATCTTGGATTGGAAGGGGCCTTTCTGCATTTTAGTGAGAGGAGTGTGCTGATTGGAACCTGTCTGGTGAAGGGTGGTTGGGCTAGGGCTCAGAGTAAGCATCCTCATTAGTCTTTTTGAACCTTTTTAAAGTTTTTTTCAAGTTTTAGCTTCTAGTATTTAAACCCTGCATTTGAGCAGGTTTCTACTTGTTTGCACATCATGCAACATTGAGCACTGCATAGCCGGACAGATAAATTCAACAATTTTTCTTTTAGATACACATTAATGTAGCCCTCATCCTTATTACTTTCCCGTTCAAAGATATACTGCTAGTGAGCTGTACCTATTAAATCACCAGCAAAAAAACCCAGGTAGAAATATCCATCCACTGAGCTCCTCCTTGATCGATCCTGAAAAGCCCCCTGTAATGATAACAGCCTTCAACCTAGCATTATGGACAGTTGGACTACCCTTGTTTCTCCTGGCAGCCTGGTTGACTTGGGTCTCTTGAGGCAGTGTTGCAAATGCTTCATGTACACTGACAACCCTCTACTAATAACTCACTCTGGTACAGAGTGCAAGAGATGCATCTACACCAAGAATCTTGAATCCATGCTTTCTCGCACTCCAAACAGTAACACAAAGAGGTTGTCAACATATCCACCACTACACATGTACATAGTACCACTACTCATACATATAACATGCATCAAACACAAAAATCATCATATGCAGAGGTTCTCTCAAAAAACTTACCAAAACACCAGAGACCTCCAACATACAAGACTGCTACAACTAACAGTTCACACAGCACCCATGACACATAGTAACACCAGTGTCTCACCTACCAAGCCCATAAAGTGTAACACTCAAAAAATGAATTTTCTTGTCATTGGAGACTCAATAGTGAGACACAGATGTCCCACTCATCAGGTTGAACAAGGAGAAAGTCACAGTCAGCTGCCTGTCTGGTGCCAGTATTCGTCAGATCACACATGCACTTAGTTCTCTCAGCAACATGGACCATTATGACTCTGCCATAGTTTATGTTGGAGTGAATGGCCTGAGATGTACCTCACTGGACTATATGAAGAAAGACATGATTGAGCTCTCTGAGTATGTGTCCCAGGCAGGTATGTCCCTAGCCTTGAGCAGCATATATTACCCTCACCTAGAATGATGCCCCAGTATAAACTAAAATGATTGATTTCAATAATTGACTTAGTTTTTGGTGTCATTCAAAGGGGACCCAGATCCTGTCAGCTTGGGAAGCAATGGTCAACAAACCTCACTGCTTTGCTAGAGAATATTTGCACCTGGCACCTCTAGCCTTTCAGCTGCTGACAAAAGCGCTTGCCTCCCCCATAGTGTCTTTTTCAGGCAAGGTCTCAAAAACAAACTTACCAATGTGAAATTTGTCAGTCAGAACAAAATAAGGCTCATGCTGCTAAACTCTAGGAGCTTAAACCAAAAATGGCACACTCTGGAAGCACTTCTCTCACTGGAAGATGTAGATGTCTGTACAGTCACAGAAACCTGGTTCAAGGTCTCAAAGAGTACCCAGGCCTTGCAAGACTACAATGCCTTCCACACCTTCAGACCAGAAAATGAATGTGTAAGAACTCAAGGAGGCAGTGTTTCTATCTATATTAGAAATAAACTCAACTCCCATCTAGTTAGACTGGACAACTCCATGGAGTTATTCTAAGTTCAGGTTACAGTGGGTAAGACCCCCATTCAAGTCATAGCCAGTTATAGATCCCCCTCCATGGGTCATGATGTGCATAAAGCCTGCTTTACCAAATAAGAGAGAATCCAAATATTACCAAACACTCTGGTTATGGGGGATTTCAATTATCTCACCATCAACTGGGAAACCTACACTAGCCCTAACTCGCTAGCACAAAAGTTCCTTGACTTTGTTAACTGAAATGCCCTAGAACAAATTATTCATAATCCAAGAGGAACAAACATACTACATCTGGTCCTCACTAACATGTCAAACAGATGCACTGCCAGAACTGTCGGACCCTCATTAGTTAAATCTGACCACAAATCAATCACCTTCAAGCTGGCACTAACACCAGAACTCACAAAGGGTGAAATCAGACTAAAAGAATTCGCCAAGGCAAACTATACCCTTCTAGGTGAAGGTATAAATGTATTCCAAGCCCCACCCCCAGCTGGAAGTGGTAACTACACTGAAGCTTACACTAAAGCCTTGTACAATCACTTTCATAAGTGTATAGACTCAGCTGCACCAGAACGATTCAAAGTCAGAGCCCCAAGTAAAAGAAGCCACCATGGTGGACATCCAGCATCAACAAGCTTTACAATAATTGCAAAAAGTTGCTGTCCAAGAAAACAAAGGCTAAGCCCCAACAATGGAAAAGCACCCTCCTGAACCTCAACAGGCAGATAAGGCAACTTGTCAAATCCTCTAAGGGCTTCTTTGAGGAAAAACTTAGCAAGCACAGCCAAGGATAACCATAAGGCTTTTTATAGCTATGTATGTAGCCTAAAAAGTAGAACTCAAGCATGAGCAGAACTAGTGACCAACGGTATTACACACACAGACCTCACAAAGACAGCAACCTGCTAGTGGATAGGTTTGGAAATAGTTTCACTCTCTTATCTCCTCCAAACTTATCACAAACCTTCCCCCGAATTCCACCCCCACCCTACATATCTGAAGAGCAGGTTATCAAAGCCTTGTCCAAGGCAAAAAACACAGTCACTATGGGACCAGACGGCATCCCAGGCTGTCTTCTAAACAGGCTAAAACATGAACTAGCATCACCATAAAGTACCCTTTTCAGTCACAGCCTAACCACAGGCTTTTTTCCTGTGGAATGAAAAACAGCAACAGTTAATCCTCTCCACAAGGGTGGCCTAGCAACAGAGTCGGGGAATTACAGACCTGTAAGGCCATGGAACGTATCATTATGGACCTCATTAAGTAAAAACATAGGCGACCTCCAAACCCTAGTTCCTACCCAATTTGGCTTCATCAAGGGCAGATCCTGCCTGTTAAATATGGTGGATTTCTTTGAAAATGTGATCATAGGTTGGTACTAGGCTATTGGCCCTAGGGCCTATACAAGCCTAGCCATAACAATTCCCTGGCTATTTCTTCCCACACTATTTACTTCCCTGGACCCCTGTCTAGCAGGGTGACTGACATGATCCCCGGGGTGATTTTCCTTTCTCCCATCCAATCGTCAAGGTTCCTTTTGAAGAGGGCCAAAGAGGTGCTCTGCTTGACATGTATGAGTAGTCTATTCCAGAGCCTGGGGAGTCTCTGGGTAAAGAACCTATCCCTCCAGCATGTTTTGTTTATTGTGATGACAAGGTTTAGATCCCTGGAGTGTGTGGCTTTGAGGGATTGGGATTTCTTTAAGTGTAGCATGTCCAACAGCTCTGGGTTTGACATGGCCTTGTATGTTAAGCAGAGATTGCCTCTGAGTAGATGATATGCGACAGAGTATAGCTGGAGTTTTTTAAGGCAGTCAGAGTAGGGCATCTGCTTTAGGCCTGTGATTCTTTTAGTGAGGTATTTCTGTGGCCTTTCCAGTTGTTGCAGATGTCTTGAGAGGTACATACCAAACAGGGCATTGTTTTCTATAATGGGTCTAATGAAGGATAAGTACAATGGGACAATGACCACCTTTTTCCTGGATGAAAAGTCCTTAGTGATGAGGTGTGCCACATAGAAGGATTTCCTGACTGTTGTGATGATGTGGTTATCAAAGGTGAGACCAGTGTGTACCTAAGTCTCTTATCACACTTTCAGTGTTTAGTGTACTGACACCTATGTGGTAATTCATGGGTACATGTTTTTTTCCCAAAAGGGATAACTATACATTTCTTGGCATTGAGCTTGAGCCCATGGCTCTGGCACCAAGCATCTATTTCTGTAAGGCCCTTTTGTAGAGTATCTACATCATTTGGAGATTCAATAATAGCTCCCAGTTTGCAGTCATCTGCGAACTTTGTTAGCCAGAGTCCCTTAGTGTTGGCCTGTACTTCAGAGAAGTAGATGCTAAACAAGAGCGGTCCCAGGACTGAACCCTGAGGTACTCCACTTGTCACTTGTCTGGATCTGGATTTGGAGTCGGCTACTTTTACAGTGTGGGTTCTGTCAGAAAGCCAGTTGGCAACCCATTGAGTGACGTAGGGATTAATGCCTAGCTTAGTAAGTCTATCTATGATTCCATCGTGGGGGATGGTGTCAAAGGCCTTGGCGAGGTCCAGATAGGCTGTGTGGACTGCCTTACCCTTGTCCATGGCTCTGGAGATTGATTCAAAGAAGTCAATCAGGTTCAAGAGACAAGATTGGCTCTTCACGAACCCAAACTGGGTGGGGTCCAGTGTTTGAAGGTTGCCAATGTCTTTGTTTATAAGTTCCATGATAATATGTTCCATGGCCTTGCAGATCAGGCTCATCAGACTGACGGGGCAGTAGTTCCTGGGATCCAAGGTGGATCACCCCTTGTGGAGTGGGATAACTGTAGTTGTGTGCCACTCAGTGGGCATGAACCCTGAGGTGAGGCTATGATTAAACATGACATTTAGGTGAGGTCCCAGTTCATTTTGTAGATCATGTAATACACAGCCCAGGATATCATCTGGTCCCATGGATGCTGTATTCTTAGCTTTGGAGAGTGCTTTTTTACTGTGTGGCCATTATTACTGGAATTTGGCAATCTTCCAATATTGAGATGGGCCATTTAGGGGGTGATGTTGTCACTAAATTGATCTGCCAGGATATTGGCAATATCCTTGGGATCAGTATATTTAATGCCATTCTCTTGTAGCTCAGAGCAGATCTGAGCATTGCCATTTAGATTATTGACATAGTTATAGAATGCCTTGTGGTTGTCTTTGGAATCTTTGGCAATTATATTTTCATAACTAGCTTTGGAGGATTTTATGAGGGATCTCAGCTTCTTACTGAGGCTGGTAAGGGAGTTTTTTGCATCCTGGGATTTTCCTCTTTTCTGCAACAGTTTCTTCCTTTTGTTGTAAAGTTTGTTTATGGCAGGAGACCACCAGTTTAGCTTCCTTTTTTTGGAGGAGAGCATCTTGGTTCTATTTGGGATGGCACGAATCATGCATGAGTGGATGTGCTCGTACAGTGCCTTAGTGTAGGATTCAGCAGTCAAACTTTCAGTTCCCATCTGCATGGGTGTCATGAAGTTTGTCACTTCTGACTTGAGTACCATGAAGTTGGCTTTGGAGAAGTTTTTTTATGGAGATTTCCTTACTGGGGGTGGGAGTGGGATGTGGATGTTAAGGGTGATTAGCTTATGGTCAGACCTGACCAATGAGGGGGTGACCATAGGTGTGGAGCATCGATTTCCCATGTTGGTAATGACCAGGTCTAGGATATTGGAGCCCCTGGTGGGACTATGGATTAGTTGATCCAGGGTGTTGGAATTTATGAATTACAAGAACCATTGGGCAAAGGTGTTGGTACACGAGTAGTTTACCAATTAAAGGCAGGATAGTTGAAATCACCCAGTAGTAGGGTGTTTGGTTGTATCTTAATATTTTCCAGTATGTTTAGAAAGGTGTAGTGAGAATCTTGTGGCATGTTGGGGGATCTGTAGCAAGCTACAATTTGGATTGCAGTCTTACCTAGTGTTAGTTGCACCTGGAGAATTTCAGATGCATTGTGTTGGGCAACTAGCCTGGTGGTGTGAATATTTTTGGTGAATATGGACATTCCTCCACCTTTAGTGTTTCAATTCTGGTTTGGTGGCCAAAAAGTGTGGTAAGAGTTGTAGCCTGGTATTGCAGAGGTGCTCTCTGGAGCCTTGAACCAGGTCTCAGTTACTGCATAGATATCGATGTTCTCCATTTTTAGGAGCACCTCGAGAGAGTGCATTTTATGTTTAGACTTCTAGCATTGAGTACCATTACCTTTAGAATTTGCATGCTTGTACCTGTTACGTTGGTGGTTTTGTCCTTTGAACTTTGCCCAGAAAAAGCACTATAGTGGTGGCAAGAGCCTTATCCAGTAACCTGAATCCCAGAGGCAACAGGTGCAGACCATCTCTGGCAAAGCATCGTGGTCTGTCGATCATGTCGTCCCAGGCAGACAGATACTGGAGCCAATTAGCCAATTGTTGAAGTCAATCATTTTGTCCTTATATTGTGGCATCATTCTGGGTGAAGGCAGGATGCTACTCAGGGTTAGGGTCATACCTGCCTGCACCACATGATCTGTGAGCTCTTCCATGTCTCTTTTCATGTAGTCCAGGGAGGTACATCTCAAGTCATTCACTCCAACATGGACAATGACAGAGTCATATTTGTACTTGTTGTGGAGTGACTTGAGTGCATGGGTTATGTGGTGGATCCTGGCACCCGACAGGCAGCTGACTTTAATTTTCTCCTTGTTCAGCCTGGTGAGTAGGACATCAGTGTGCCTGACTATAAAGTCACCTATGGCTAAAGTGTTACATACATTGTCTTGCCTTAGGAGCTGTTGCTGGGTGGCACACTGGTGTTGTGAGCTATGTGACACTTTGGTTGTGGTTGGTGTTTCTTTGCATTTCAGCTTTGGAGGTCCTTGTTGCTTGGGCAGGTTACAGTTAAGGGCCTCCGCATATGTGGATTTAATGTTGCTATGTGTGGGTGTTGGTGGTGTGGGTTTAGAAGGGCTATGTGTTGCTTGAGGTGTAGTGCAGGTGTTAACCTTCTCCTCTGTGCACACAGCATGCCTTGACTTGGCAAAGGTTTGCAACACAATCCTACACTCAGGCATTACAAATAAATTTAGCAAACTGAATGTAAACCCCTTCATTTTAAGATGGGATGAAAATTGTCTCACAAACTGGATGCACACTATCAAAGTGGGTGACTCCAAATCAACCAGCAGACCTGTTACCCCCGAGTTGCCACAAGGGTCAGTGCTGGGCCCCCTACTGTTTGGTATATATATTTCTCAGAAGTCTGGGTCAAAACTAAGGGGTTGTGGCTGACCAGGTTTGCAGATGAGTGCAAACTGGGTGCAATTATTGAATCCCCAAATGATGTCAGTATACTTCAGGAGGGTTTTACGCAGCCCAGTGACTAGTGTCTTAGTCACAGTCTCAAACAGAATGCAAAGAAATGCATCATTTCCTTCAGCACAATGTCCCTTCACACTATCAAATCAACAACAATACCCTAAGTACTCATGAAGTGGTAAGGGACCTGGGATCACAGGTTGACTGCAACCTTAACTTCGACCACCATGTATCTATTGTAGTAAGTAAGGCTTTCTCTATAGCACACTTGATTAGTAAAGGCATCGCCTCGAGAGCAAAATTGGCTATAACCCCTCTAAACTTGGCACTAATCCAGCCAATAATGGTGTATAATGCCCTATTCAGCATGTACCATACAAAGCACCTGCAGCAATTGGAGAGACCTCAGAGGTTTCTAACAAAGAAGATCAAGGTACTCCAGCATGTGCCTTACACAGGCCTACTAAAGTTCCTGTCACTATACTCTGTATTGCAGAGACTTCTTAGGGAAGACTTATGCCTGCCCTACACAGCAACTCAGATCCAAACCTAATGAACTTGCTGCATACCTTATGATCTTTCATCCATCTAAACCTACTAACCTCCCAGCTAACTTTTATATCACTGCCAGTAATAATACTAGGATTTCCCCAAATTCACAGACAAAACTATTAGGCTTCATAATCAACACCAGACTAAAATTTGACATACACATTTCTAACACAATCAAAAAGGTTCACAAGAAAATGGGAATAATGTATACAAACAAAAAATGCTTAACAAATGCTGCAAGAATAGGCATAGCTAGAACTCACCTTCTCTCTTCACTCTAATATGCATCCCCCATACTTACCAACCTCAAAAAGTCAGAACTAAGTACATTAGAATCATGTTATAATAAGATTGCCAAATTTGCAACAGATTCCATACATTCAACCTATCACTGTCAATGCCTAAAAAATCTTTGTTGGTTGGGACTACCTTATATTATGCACTATAACCAGTTAATAATGGCTCACAAAATAATGCACAATCCTGACAATGTACCTTCCCTAAAAATCTTTTACAACCCTACTCTAAAATTCGTACTCTTTGATCATCTAACAAAGACTTACTCCGAGTAACCAAAGTATCCAATACAGCAGGCAACTCTCTTTACTCTAACTTTGTTGCTAAAAATTGGAATACCCTTCCACATAGTATTAGATCCATAAGCAATCTTAATCATTTGAAAATATCTCTCAAAAAGACACTTATTTGAATCCTGGCTTTGCACATTTAACACTCTAGGTTAATTATTAACTTAGCATTACTTAAACAATTTGGCTGTACGTACTAACTCTGCTAACATATCCCTTCTAACATCACTACTTCTCTATAAGTAGTTACATTCCTAGCTGCAACTCTCACCATGGAAGTATTACTAACTATTCACTACTTTGCCTAAATGATTCTTCCTGCTTAATTTCCTAACTAATGTTATGTCCCTCTCCATATATAAATTCAACCATATATTTGTCAGTATTCAAGTGTTTAAAGTCTTGTTCTATTTGATACTATGTATATATTTTTGTCTTTAAATTTTTATCCTGCATATGTGCTAACACTTATTTTTTTTGTCAATTTTGTTTATAATTTTTATTACTTGTTGTGATAATTTGTATGTAAGCTTAGACTGAAGCTTTTCTCCCCAGACCTCCACTGAAAATGGGCACTGTCCCAGTCGGACTATCCCGGTAAACAAATGTAAAATAAATGTAAATCAAATGGGACTAAGGCTACCCATTCTAGGGACCTAAATATGGTCTGTGACTTAAATAGGACAAGCTGGAGGGACAGATTTATCTCTCAGTGACTGCCGCATCTTCGAATAGGTTATCAATTCATGTGAAACAGAGCACCTCTATGACACTCTTCAAGAGGAACCTGGACACTGGATGGGGCACCATAAATTCTCACTGGGGATAGCACCCACAACCCTCCTTGATATGGGCAGTCATTGCTAAATGTAATCTTGGGTACTGACTAGTATTGGTATTATATTGGGATGAAACAGCTAGGCTTGAAATGACCTCCAGGTCGATAGCCTAGTAATCTAATATGACCCTTTGGTAAAGATTTGAAGTCAGTATAAGATGACCTACATAAATAAACAATCATAAAAATAGTTCTTAAGGTTGCACCTTTGATAAGAGTGGCATATTGGTGGAAAAAGCAAAGGATTCTGTTGGCTGGGCTGATGACATTTAACCAGTAACCATGAAAGGAGCCAGTTAGGCTAAAATCTGCCTTGGCCCTCCAATCTAAATGATGAAATTTAATTCTTTATTATGGCCATTGACCAAATCTGTCTGTCTTAGTATTAGAAAAGAAAGTACACATTTTAATTTCCTACCCATAAGATAAAACATATCAAAAAAGAAATGTAATGCACAAAGCAAATACTTTATTTTTAATGAGTATATTTCAAATAGTCACATATATGTACACTCTATAAAAACTAATATCCCTTAGTATCCACTGACAAAATGCCATATCTGTTTAACATTAATCAGAACTGTCCATTAAAGTGGCACATGGTCATGGGTTACTGGGAAAGGAACCAAAAATTAAAAGAAACATGTTTTTAATTATTATTTTATGTAGTACTTTTGTTTATACAGTAGAAATCAAACCATATTTCTGTGTTTCATTTTTATACATTACAACTTTTTTTTCTTTTTTATATATCCATTACTACAAATCCACACACACAGTCTGTGCTGGAATTTATCTGTATTAAAGTCTAATTACAGCTTACTAACTACATCTGATTATGTTTTCATTGCTTCCACTTAAGTTAACTACATATAATTTATTCTGAAATGTTTTTACATATTCACACTCATTAAAGAAACTAGGCTAAGATTAAGAAAAACTTAGCATTAGGGGAAGGCTTAATAAGAACACCCCCTACCCCAGCCCCATTGTAAGCCTTTCTGATTCTTAAAGTGCCCAGTCACTGAGGTTTCCCACTAGTGGGGCACCTCACTGCAGATGGTGGTCTCACTTGCAGAGCTGCATGCTAATGCATCAATCCAGAGGAGTAGCTAATACTAATTAACCACGTTCTTACCTTCAGAAATGCCAGCAGCTAATGCTAATTAACCATGTTCGTACCTTCAGAAATGCCAGCAGCCAATGCTAATTAACCATGTTCTTACCTTCAGAAATGCCAGCAGATAATGTTACTTAACCATGTTCTTACCTTCAGAAATGCCAGCAGCCCCCAATTAATGCTATTGTCAGTTGCCATTTCACTCCATGGAAGTTGTTGAGGTGCAGGTAAGTTGAGCAAAGATGTAGGATTGAGAGGGTGTGGTATTGTGTCTATGTGTGTGGACATGTATGTGCATGTCTGTAGAGGGAAACAGTGTGTGTGTGTGAATGTGTATCTGCCTGGGTGGTCACAAAAGGGCAGTTAAGAAGAAACTCAAGGGTCTTTATGTGTGTGTGTGCACCTGTGTATATGTATATTTGTACATGCAAGTATGTGTGTGTGTGTGTGTGTGTGTGTGTGTGTGTGTGTGTGTGTGAGTGTGTGTCCATGCATTGATGAGTATATATGTATGTATATATGTGCGGGTCTGTAGGGGCATGCATCTGTGTGTGTGTGTCCATGCATGGATGGTCACAAAAGGGCAGTTAAGTAGAGAATCAAGGGTCTTTATGTGTGTGTGCATCTGTGTATATATATATATATATATATATATATATATATATATATATATATATGGGTCTAGGTTAAAAGATCGACAGGCGAAATAATCGACAACGGATTAGCGGGCGCCAGATGATCGACACTCGGAAGACCGACGCTAAGGATGACAACGCCGACGCCAGGGATAGTGAGTTGGAAAGAAGGCTGTGTGAGTATGCGGTGGTGACGGACGTTAGGGTGCGAGTAAGGTAAGTGTGGATAGTGAAAGTCTGTGGGGATAGGGGTGGGTTAAGTGAGTTAGGGTTAGGGCGCGGGTCAGGTAAGTGTCTTGGTAGTGGTATTTTTGGGTTGGCGGGTTAAGTGAGTTAGGGTTAGGTAGCGGGTTATGTAAGTGTGGTAGTGGTATTTTTGGGTTAGGGGTGGGTTAAGTGAGTTAGCGGGTTAGCTGATTGTGCGATAGTGGCGGACCTTAGGGTAAGGGTTTCGGTTAGGGTTGTAGATAGTTGTGTGTGTGAGGTTTAGTGTGGGTTTGTGAGGATTTTGGTGTGCTTGTGTTTTGTGTGTGGTTTTTTGGCTAAGGGGATGTCTTTTGTTAGTTGATTGTTGTTATTGTGGTGTGTGCAGTGTATGGGGTTTCGTGTTTGTGGACCGTCGGTTACTTGTTTGTCGGGCATGTGAGGTGTCGTGTTTATGGTTTGTCGATAATGTGGTGTCGATGTTTTTGTTGTCGGTGAAAGTGGCTGTCGATCTTATGACCTAGAACCATATATATATATATATATATATATATATATGTGTGTATGCTCGTGTGTGTGTTCATACATGGATGAGATGGATGTATGTGCGTGTCTGTAGGGGCGTGTGTGTCTGTGTGTATCTGCCTGGATGGTCACAAAAGGGCAGTTAAGTAGAGAATCAAAGGACTTTATGTGTGTGTGTCTGTATATTTGTGTATACATGTGTGAGTCCATGCATGGATGAGTATGTATGTGTGTGTGCCTTTGTTGGTGTTGGGGTGTGTGTGTTTGTGTACATGTATATGAGTATCTTTGTGTCTAGATGTGGCTATGAGTGTGGGGGTGATTTTGTTAACACAATGTTTGGGCCATTAGGTGAAACACTACTGCCATCAGTTTGGACAGTGCTAGAGTTTGATTCAGAGACATGCTAATATGAAGATAATTAGGTATTTCTCACTGTGGCCATAACTGTCTCTGAATCATATTTTCTCACAATTACAGTAATTGACCTACCTGCCAATAGACTATTACCAGGACTAATGGGTTTTTTATGAATACCAGGGGCATGTCTTTATATATATGTTTTGGTATTATATTTTTTTTTGCTACACATTACTTACATAATTTTTTTCAAAACATTTATCTTCATATTCAGGCACTTTTTTTTTAGAGATTGTTGCCCAGACAATATATCACATCAGACAATCAAGTATATCCAAACATTTGTATTCTAGATCTAGGACGAGTCTCACAATATTTGGTCATTAAGTCGTTCTTTGTCTATCTCTCCTGTTGTTGTTCAAATCAATACTTTTACTTCTTAAATTTATCATTTCCATTATTACTTAGTCATCTTTTTTCAAAAGCAGTCTATCAGGAGTGAGCATTACTTATAAAGCTCTATACGTCTGTTTCCCTTTTTTATTTTGAATTTGTTCAACATTATCACATAAAAACAAAAACTATATATACATTTATGTGGACAGCCAATGCAGCTTTGTCATTTTCAGGTTTCTATATGCAGTTATCTTTCACTTGCTTCAGTTTAATCCCTATTTTGCCTGGAAAAAAGATGTTGTACAGTCTGACTTGCAATGAAATTGTTTAAATGTGTCAGTCCAAAAGTGATAACATCCAAATAAACAATTTCCAGGTATTACTGTAATGCTGGATCAAATTCTCTCTCTCCTACTTGCATTGAGTATTTTCTGTTATTCTTAATATTTTATTCTAAGGTCTGAGAACCCTATAAATATTTTTCAATTTAAACATGAAATGCCTTGTAGTAGTATTTTAGCAGAACAGAAACTTTACCTACCAGTCTGATCAAGTTGCTAGACTTGTGAGTTGATTTAATCAGAGTACAGCCATTTAAACTAACTAGTAGTATGTATAAACTAGATATACCTAGATTAGCAAAACATCGGTAGACTGCATCAGTTCATTAATATTATTTTATCTCGGTGCCCTTTGAATATAAGGTAAGTCTTCAATATGTTCTGGAATATCAGATAGCTTTTCTTAGATAGAATATAGGGTCATTCAACAGACCGCTCTTCTATTTGTGGACATGTAAGGTAACCATTACTGCCACAGGGGATGTTAAGATACATGAATATTCCCATAAAGTGTATTCCAGGAAGTTGACAGCTATGGAATTGACAGTTACATCTCCACATGAACCCCCCCACAGTCATTATTCTGTTGCACTGCATTCCTCTTACAAAGATGCAGTTCAGTAAGGATACATCACCAGCAGAGTTTAATGAGGACTGCTCCGTGGTGAAGTACTGGCTGCAGATTACATACCCCAAAGGAGAAAGGAGCGTCTTCTGTGACATTCAGTTGTCATAAGTATAAACAACGGTATGAGAGAACATGAAGGTAAGATGAATTTCTGTTGCCATGATGATGGAAAGGTCTAGAAGTAAATCTTTAAAATCACAGCAACAGCTACAGGCGGTAGGAAGTTTGATATCACTGCCCATACAGAGTCAGATGACCTAACTAGGCAAGGGATTATAACAATACAGTATGTGTTTGGGGTCCAAGATAAATAACACACACAGTAACATGAGTTACTCATATGTAAATGTAAATATAATTATGTACAGGATGTAGAGGGGGAACAAAACAGAGTAATGTATAGCATTCAGTGTAAGACACGTGATGTAATTAAGCATATTTTCAATTATATCAATGTTCAGCAAACAGAAATAATTAAATCTGGCTTTCAGTAAAGGAACTAGTCAGCAAATAGCACAAAAAAGTAATGTTGATCTGAAGTTCTTGAAAATATGTCCTTTAAGTAATGTAATGATAAAGTGAGTGATTTTGTTACTTTGATATTATAAGTCCACTATTGGGTAAGAGTGTGGGGGAGAAATGCTCCATTTTCCAATTGACTTCAGGGTTTTATGTCTTATTATACAATGAAAGCTAATTAATATTCAAGAGTATATACTGACTGGAGAAAGCATTTTATATAAGTTCATAGGTAGGTACTAGGCTATCGGCCCAAAGGCCTAAGTAAGCCTAGCCAGCAAGGTACCATAGCTTACGCCTCCCAAGAAAGTTATTTTCCTGTGCCACTGTCCAGCAGAGACACAGAAGTGATCCCCAGGGTGTATTTCCCGTCCACTCATCAAAATTTTTCTTGAAAAGTGCTAATGAAGAACTTTGCTTGACATAGATGGGTAGCTTGTTCCAGAGTATAGGAAGTCTCTGGGACAGGAATCTATCCCTCCAGCGTGTCCTGTTTATTGTGGTGACAAGGTTTAGGTCCCTACAGCGTGTAGCTTGGAGGGATTGGGATTTCTTTATGTGTAGCATGTCCAACAGCTCTGGGTTTGACATAGCTTTATATGTTAGGCAGAGATCACCTCGGCGTAGGCGATATGCTACGGAGTAAAGCTGGAGTTTTTTGAGGTGGTCAGTGTAGGGCATTTGTTTGAGGCCAGTAATCCTCTTTGTGAGGTACTTCTGTGGCGTTTCCAGCTGCTGCAGATGTCTTGTGAGATATGTTCCAAAAGGGGCATTGTACTCTATAATGGGTCTAATGAGTGATGAGTAGAGGGGAACAATTACCTCTTTTTTCCTGGATGAGAACCCTTTTATGATGAGGTGTGCCACGTAGAAGGACTTCCTGACTACTGTGGCAATGTGACTATCAAAGGAGAGACTACTGTCCATCTGGGTCCCAAGGGCTCTTATCACGCATTCGGCGTTAAGTAGATTGCTGCCTATGTGGTAGTTCATGGGTACAGAGTTCTTACCAAAGGGGATGACACTGCACTTTCTGGCATTGAGCTTGAGGCCATGGCTCTGACACCAGGCATATGTCTCAGTGAGGCCCTTCTGTAGGATGTCCACATCATTTGGGGACTTGACTATGGCTCCTAGTTTGCAGTCATCTGCGAACTTAGTCAGCCAGATGCCTTCTGTGTTAGCCTGTACTTCAGAGAAGTAGATACCAAACAGGAGAGGTCCCAGGACGGAAACCTGTGGCACTCCACTTGTCACTGCAAGCATAAAGACTGAGCAAACTTTGCAATTGTGCTGAAACAAGGAAGAATGCTATAATGGGAAATCAAAGCACAAATCAAAGATAAAAAAGGTAACATTGGTGGCAAGGCTGAATCCAGGTCATCACAAAACATCAGAATCTAGTAAGAGAGAGTCTACAGACCACAAATAAATTATGCTGCAATGAAAGCATACATGTGCTTTCATGCTCAATGGCTCATCTTCAACACTACATTGAAGACACACCACTGAGTGTGAAATTGCTCCTTTGCTTTTAATGTTTTCTGTGAATTTAAAATTAGGACTCCACATTTTTTCATTGCTCTGTCTTTCTGTTACCAGATTCCAACCTGTAATCTACTTTTGGGTTATGAAAACAGCTGGTAACAGCTATATGTTTTCGGTGCAGATATTCCATTTAAAAAAAAAAAGAATGGTTGTGACGTACTGTTGTTTGAGAACTTTGCTTTTCAGTGAACTATTTATAAAAAAAGCATACTTTTCAAAAGAAATGATTCTGCAGTTCAGTTAAAACTAAACACCATTAAAGCTGTGTGCTACTATGCTCATATGGAAGTAGATTACATACATTGTTCCACAATACTTTCACAGCCTGCAGTGAATTGAATTTTTAGGACATCTTATCCATACTGAAAACTGTCAACCCAGTGTTTGCTTTCCTGTTCCTGATAAAGGTGCTTTCTGTCAAAAATGTAGTTTTTGTGGTTAATCATATCAAATGAGGGTGACAGGCCACTACAGATGTTAAAAATTATGCATTACTTTTCTCTTTGTTAGATTTGTATTTGAAATTTTTAGTAAGTCGCTTAAAGATTTCAAGGTTATTAGGTTATTGTATTGTTCTTGCAAGGTTTAATAATATATTATTGCATCTTTTGAGTCTCTGAGGTTTGTAATTATACATTATTAATGTTTTTGAAAATAGGCAACATCAAAATGTATAAGAAATTGTTAGGATTTATGCCTGAGAATACATATAAAATAGAGCTTAGTAGCATATGATGAAATTAACTATTGTACATGGGCAGATGACATTTAGGAAAACTAACCACTGTTTTTAAGAAGAAGGGAGTTATTTCTGTTATCACTATAATTACATGGCATCTGTATGCATAATATAATAATATTAAAGGAATGTACTGCTATCTGTAAAATTTTATTAATACGTGTTTGTGAAGATGAATCTGCAATCTGGATATAAGGAAGGATAGAAGGGGGGTTAGAAGATTACGAGATTAGACATATACTAAGAAAATGATGGTGAGAACTAATAAATTATTATGATTCCTTTATAACTGACAATGAAAGTAATGAATAATAAATTAGATGAGAATATGGCACGTATTATGCTATAAAGGAATGAGTACGGAAAATGAAGATGCACATGCGTGGAAAGGACAGTAAAGAATGAAAAAAAAGGGATGTGCAATATTATTAATTCCTTTTGTGCTTACAGTACTTTATTGATTATAAAGTGACAATGGTAATGAGTAAGGGTATTCCTTTAGTGAAGGTGCAGATCTCCTTTTATCTAGTCAGCATGGTAATGGAAGATGAGGAAGGTGCACATGGTGAAGCAGAGGTACGCAAATGTTGCAAAATAATTTCTGCCTATGTGGAATGCTTCAGGAAAAATTGATTTACTTATATAGATGAACTTTGGAATGGAAAAGTAATGCAGTTCTTGTTAATAATAAATGTTGTGTCACTATACAATCTTTAAAAGTACAAGATGAATGAAGAGCAGGGTTAGCAGTGATGAGCAGATTGAAGTACAATAGAGAGTGTTGCAGGTAAAAGCATAGGGAAAGCCTGTTTTGTCTCAGGAAAGTATCATGGATAAACCTTTATCAGTTTGCTGAATAACGAGTTTATCTGAAAAAGGCTGAACTACCAATATTAGGGCCAGATGTAGCACAAGGCACCCTAGGTATTTGCCTGTGGTGCTCTGCAAGTTGGGCCCCATCAGTACTGCTAGTTACAACCATGCCAATCTTAAAAGGTTTTCTCTGGTTGCTGTATGAATTACTGATGTACAATTATGGCTGCTAAATGCCATGATTGTGCATCAATACTTATTATTTAAAAAAAAAAAAGCACAACAATTTCACAGTTTTTAACCAAACAGTATAAAAATGACCAGTGCACCACTAAACTGCTGCCTGATGTACCTCGTTGGTCTGCTGTTATATGTGTGATCACACCAACAATTAATTTGACCTGGAAGGCTTCCCATATGGGGAACTGCCCATATGTAAAATCTTCCAAACCAAATTCAATGTAGCATATTCTGTGACTTTTATATTTTTATTGAGGCTACTTAAAAAATAAAAAACATTTCCACTCATTTGCAGTGATGTTCTTTCTCTGCACTCTCATGCAAAGGTGACTGAGGTTTCACCCCACCACCAGTGACACCTGACAAAGTCAACCTACAACAAATTGCTCTGAGATTGCAAAATCTTCAGCTGTGTAAAACCTGTGAAATCCGTCAGACTCAGGCTAGGATTCAGAAACAATTAGTGCACTGCTTTATACAAAACAGTGTGAGAAATATGGCATGCAGAATGGGACTGATTCGGAGATACATGTAGTTAACTCACACTACTTAGAAACATAGTGTAGTCAGCATCATATGGAAATGAGTAGCATTATGGAAATGAGAGTAACTGTGGATGCAGTGTAAATGACATGGTTGCGCACTTCAGAAATGGTTAAAAAAAACAGTACAAGCCCATTCAGGCAGCAGGTTTACATACTGTTCATTGGCCGGTCAACACAGTAATCAACCATACAAAGATGCTAGGGGTAGTATTTGCATTACTAAAACAGCATTTGTCAGAAACAGCCCTCACTGTCATTGCCCATAATGGTGCACCCAATCATTCTCCCAGTCACAGACAGATCTGACTGTGCCTGACCTACCGTGACCCTGACAACAGAGACCTATTCAAAAGCTATCATGCAGACAGAGACACCATATGCTAGCTTGTAGACATTTGCTGTGGCATGCATGGAATACTTATTATTCCCTGTAGACACTAGGGTATGTTATACACAGCAATGACCATTCTTTTCATGGGGACCTCCCAAAGGCCATCAGGGGACATGCTGGGTGTTTCTCAGGCATCTGCCTCACAAATATTGCACCAGTTCCTTGATGTCATGCTGCCGTAGGTGGAGTATATGTGGTTCCAAAAGATTCCAGAAGTGAGAAACACCACCATTATGTGGGAACCCCACTACCAGGATGCATATATATGCCAAACCTAGCCCTACCCCTACAACTGCCCCTAACCCTACCCAATACACTAATAAAAAACATCTCCCACACAGCACCACTAATCAAGACAAAGGACACAGAAAATGAACAACAAAAAACAGGCACACACTAAATCTAAACACTACCTTTTCAGTCAAACATTCAGACAAAGATTCATTTTCCTGCACACTCCAACATACCTACACTATATAAGGGTCTATATTATAAGATCGACAGTTGAAAACATCAGACACTATATGGTCGATGTCTTCAAACATTGAACTTATAAAAACAAAAAAAAAAAAAAGGAAAAAAGTACCCTAACAGGTTTAAGCAGGGGGGCAAGCCCCCCTGCACCCCCACACCTCCCGCTACTTAAATATACCAACTTTGAGACCACACTACATTGCAGTAAATGGAAATCTTCCCTTTAACCCATTCGATGTTGTGCTCTTTCACTATTCTCGTGTCGACAATATCAGCTTCGATATTGTCGGCTTGCGAGAATATAATATAGACCCCTATATAAAGCTTGAATTCTACCAAATAAGATTCACTCAAATGTGTAGTCAAACTTTTCTCACTCAGGTTTTGTCAATCATTCTGTCAGTCATTTATGTTTTCAACCAGATGAATTGCACAAATATATATGATGTGGATCCCTATCTAGACAGTGAACGTTACAACACAGAACTGAGAACACTGAACAAGAAAGACAGATATTGTGTGGGATCATATTTATCATAAAATGCCAATAATGAACCAACCAGATTCAATGAACATGTAATGCAAAATGATTTAATAGTGCATAAAAACATAACACTAAGACATGCAATACATTGCAATGCATTGTAGTTGCAGCAATATGACATACTGTTTTTGCAGGAAGGACTGTGCCACCCCCTACATTACCCACACCACATTCTTCTTCTTCTTTTGGCTGCTCCCGTCAGGGGTCACCACAACAGATCAACTGTTTCCATTTCTTCCTGTCCTCTGCATCTTGCTCTGTCACACCTACCACCTGCATGTCCTCTCTCACCACATCCATAAACCTTATCTTAGGCCTTCCTCTTTTTCCTGTTAACTGGCAGCTTCATCCTTAGCATCTTTTTACCAGTATACTCTGCATCCCTCCTCAGCACATGTCCAAACCAACATAATCTTGCCTCTCTGGCTTTGTCTCCAAACTTATCAACCTGGGCTGACACTCTAATATACTTATTCCTAATCCTGTCCATCCTCGTCACACCCAGTGCAAATCTTAACATCTTCAGCTGTGCCACGTCAAGCTCTGACTCCTGCCTTTTTGTCAATGCCACTGTCTCCAACCCATATAACATAGCTGGTCTCACTACCCTCTTGTAGACCTTCCCTTTCACTCTTACTCTTACCAGTCTGTCACAAATCACTCCTGACACTCTTCTCCACCCACTCCATCCTGCCTGTACTCTCTTCCGTCACCTTTCTTCCACACTCACCATTACTCTGAACTGTTGACCCCAAGTATTTAAACTCATCCACCTTCGTCACCTCTACTCCCTGCATCCTCACCATTCCTCTATCCTCCCCCTCATTCACACATACATATTCTGTCTTAGTCCTGCTGACCTTCCACACCACATTAAATAAGTATAAAAACTTCACAGTTGCACAACCACGGAACAGTCTGAAATTACACAGCCTGGTATGTCATTAGCACTAACTCAACTACTAATGGCATGTAAGTCCACTATAATCCTATCCAATAGATTCCCAGCTGTCAGGACTTTTGTTGGCAAATAAGAAAAATACTACAGCAGATAATATAGTTGCATTCCAGTGAAATAAAGTAATGTGCCATACATGTCTCCTTAGGTGTATTATAATGCACTGCATTACCCTAACACAACTACAAGCACTGGTGTGCTTTTTTTAACTTCTTGCTATCTGGAAGGCATTACATTTCAAAAATATGACTATGTGGTGGGAAAAACAATGATAACAAGTCTCTCCTTTCTCTAATTAGGAGTGCTACATATAGCCTACACTAAAGCGGAGCCTCACACTCATCTTCAACGATACCCAATATGTTTCTATTACTTGGGTTACATGAATTTTAATCCATTGAAATCAGGTGGTTCCTTTATTTTGTTTTCCTTATAGATGAGATATACAATATCACTTTAAAGAGTTTCAACTTCAAGGAGGTCTTGTGGTACAAGAACAGTGTTTCTTACTGTTAAGTAAGACTATACTGAATTTTTTTTGCATGATTTGCTAAATACAAGACAAACACTGCAACTCTTTATAGTGAACCTAGTATAGTTAACCCAAATGATTCTACAGGATAACCATCCTAATAATCTGACGTGGAATGTCAGCTTGCATTGTCCATAAAATGTCTGAAAGGGTTAATACACCGATTTGTTCATTACAAAGACGTGTCTGGAGAGTTTCTCCCCAGACCGCCGCTGAAAACTGGCATTGTTCAAAGTCGGACTTTCCCGATAAGCAAATTTTAAATAAATAAATACATAATAGACCATTATGTGTGGTATTTCCTTAATTATATTAGTACACAGCTACTGCATCTCCTTCACCTCCATCGTTTGAGCTATATTACAAAAAACAAGGCATACTCATCATGGTCAAAATATTAACTGAGCCTCCAAACACTTAGTGCAACATAAAAAACAAGGCCTATAACTCCATCCTTATTTTCATAGGGTCTAACAAAGCTTACAGCCAAAGAGATCATCAAGAAGCTCAGCTATATCTCCCAGTAATGATGGAAGATTAGTAGTATAAAGGCACTTTACATTAGCTGGCATGTACATGCAGGTGCAGAATTTGCTTGAACTGCTTACAGAGTTGTATCACTTTTAAAGAAAACTCCTGTAAAGAAAACATTTCTGAGGTAGGTATTGACTTCTAAACTGAATAACATTTTAACAAAAGAGAAGCATAATGCATGCATTGTAGTAGGCACTGCTTTCTCACCAGTTTCATTTGAAATATCTCCAGCTGAACATGGAATACAGTCAAAACAACAGAGTGATTGCCCCTGTCTGATCATTTTTCTGTGTCCTGGAAGGCAGCTGTCACTACAGATAGAACGGGGAATCTATGTACAAAAAAATATATATATATGTCGGTAAACATTGTGAAAGATTACATTTTGTACGTGTGTGTGTGTGTGTGTGTGTGTGTGTGTGTGTGTAGTGACAACTTTGAATGTGCTGTCTAAGTTTCATAGTGCTCAGTTGCTCAGCTTTATGACACTCGGATCTATGGCTGGTAAAAGTTTAAGACTCAGAGACTTCAGCTTTCAGAACTCAAAGGTTTTTATTTTAAACTCAAAGCCTAAATATAGCTTAGAATCAAGTAGATTTTCTAACTTTTTACTTTCAAAGAATACAAAGTTCACACTCAGTTCAGTCATGTTTGAAAGAAATAGCGGTCCACAACTGTATAACCAAAGTCAAAGTAAAGTTTATTGTCATTCAGAAATCACACAAGTGCAAAAACTGAACGAAATTCCATATCTCCAGACTCAATGTGCAGACAACATATAGACTATATTCACAGACATTTACACATGTAACACCTGGCTATTACAATACTGTTTCACTTTTATTCTCCAGAGGCAGCCTACAAGCCTTTTTCTTTTCATGACCCTTTCTTTCGGAGGCAGCCTAGAAATTATTTTCTAGCCCTTCTGATGAGTTTCCCAGAGCATGGCTCAAAGCACCTTTTTCATTAAGAGCAGTGTTACCCTTTACTGTCTTTAGTACAAAATCTCCTTTTGAGTTTGTGTGTGTGTGTGTGTGTGTGTGTGTGTGTGTGTGTGTGTGTGTGTAATAGATGGGTATGATCAAACTTTGGACACTGTTTACATGAGTAGAAAAATAAATTGTGTACCGTTTGTAAATCTGTGCTTGGGTGTTTGTGCATTTGCAAATTATGTGTGTGTGTTTATGTGTGTGTGTGTGTGTGTGTGTCGGAGTATGCATCTCTGAATTATGGTTTGATAAAGGTACTGTGTGATATAATCTGATTTATGGTATGAATGACCCTTACTTTTTATGACAATTTGTCTTATAAGGAGAGAAAATGTTTAAATGAGTTGGTTAGTGATAAAGACATACGGGTTATGAAACCTGATAAAGGGGCTGGGATCGTTTTGTTTCACACCATGGATTACAACAAGATACATAGCATCTTAAATGAGACAGGCAATTATGAAATAGTGTCTCTCAATGAAGTTAACTTAGGATATCACAAGATTGACCTAGCTTTGGAAGAGTATCTTATTGACAACAGGATTACTGTGGACACTTACAATTTTTTAAAGGTTGATTTCCCTGTGTTAGCTACAATAGTAGGCATACCAAAAATTCACAAGGATATTGCTGATCCACCTTTTTGTCCTATTATTTCTGGCAGTAAGTCCAAAACTTACAACATAGGAGTAGCTATAGACAGATGGGTCAAACACATATATGGGAGAACTCCGCACCTTATAAAGGACTCATGGATGTTTCTATCTAGCCTTACCCCAGAAAAATGGAAAAAGAACTTGTTATATATCACTATAGACGTCATAGACTTATTCTCCTGTATACCTAAAACAGAAGGATTAGAATTTTTTAGTGAGAGTCTGAGAAGATATTCCAGTCTTAGTTGGGACCGTATCAATTTGATTACTGACATGATGGAATTGGTATTGGATAATAACTTCATTTATTTTGAAGGGGAGTATTTTAAACAGACACGAGATGTGGCCATGGGGGCCTCGTGTGCTCCCATTTTTGCGAATTTAGTAATGTTGGAATGGGAGAATCAGTGTTTATTTAACAGTACATATTTTCAACATGTAGTATACTACACAAGGTTCCTGGATGACATGTTCCTGTTATGGGACGGACCAAGTGAACTTTTGGATGAATTCATGGTACATCTTAACCAGTCCAATAGTTTTTTGAAATTTACTCAAAGTTAACAACAAAGGCATTGCCTATTTGGATACCTTTATAAGACACACGGATTCTGGGTTTCAGTCAGAAATTTTTAGAAAGGAAACTTTCTCCAATGGGTATTTGGAATATTCAAGTAACCACCCCAAACACATATTAAGAAACATTTTTAAAGGACAATGTATACGGGCGGCTAGGATGTCCTCCAATTATGAGACAATGGTCAAAGAAATAAATTTTATTAAGAATATGTTTATCAATAGGGACTATCCTATATCTTTATTGAATGATGTTGCTCTTTATGTTATTAATGAATGGGGTAAAAAATACCCTCCGATATTAGGAGCAGTATACAATTACAACACTGACATCCAGTCATGTAATATTGATAGGCTTGAGACTAACAAAGTTTGTGTCTTAATGTCTTCTCCGCATGTCAATGAAATTAAAAATATATTGTTTAGACATTGGTACACCTTAACTGTTGATGATGAAGTGAGAAATATAGTAGGTGAAAGACCTTGTTGTGTATACAAAATGGGGTTTAATGTAAAAAGAATATTGGAGAGTGCAAAAAACTTGAATTACAAGAAATTGGATGCATCTACCAAAAAATGTGGCTCATGTCGACAATGCTTTGCTATAAACGAGAGCAAGGGATGCAAGCTGAATGACATTAATAAGACTTACATCAGGATTAAGAGAGGGAATTGCTATAGTACCAATATAGTATGCCTTGCTAAATGTATGTCCTGTATAGCCTTCTATATCGGGAAAACTGAAAGGCAATTTAGAAAGTGGATTTACAAGCATTTGTATAGGATTAAGGTGCATGACACCAAAAATGCCTTATACAGACATTTAAAGGAACATGGTGATACCCATACATTTAGATTTGCCATAATTGATCAGGTAGTTATTACACCATGGGGTGGTAATTTCAAAGCCCTCCTTGCAAAAAGGGAAAGTATGTGGCAGATGATGACTAATGCCACAAAATTCCCTTGTATTAATGAATTCATTTCTATTAAACCTTTTTTGCAGTTATTATAAGATGTATTGATATATCAATTTTGAATAGATATAATTTCACTTGTAGTTTGTGTGACATGGAAAGTTAGCAAAATATTTAATTTTTTAAGTTACACTATTTTGTATGTGTTTATATTAAATTTTATATACATACGATTGTTTATGACTTTATTACTCTCATTTTGAGCAGTATTTACTCAGTGCAGTTTGATTTTCAGTATTTTTCCAGGCAGAGTTGTATTTATAGCTAATACATTATGTATACATCAAATATATTATGTACATTTTACAGCTTTTACGTGTCATAGTTTTTATATATTAGTATAGTCAATTTATTTACTATAATTTTGGCATTTAATGTCATTATTAAATATTGTATTTTTATTGTGCATATAATTCTCAATTATCGGAGGAAAAGTATTTTATTATGGTGTTTAAATATTACTTGCATTGGCACTTTAAATAGGAAGTGATTATTTAATCATCAATGAATTCTGGTGCCAAAAAGTTTTTAAATATGTTCCTTATTTTGATGTTTAGTGGTCTGAAGAAGTCTGCTTTGCAGATGAAAGCGCTTACCACGTTGTATAGAGTACTTCAATAAATTGTGTTTTTCCATTCCTTGTTCCGAGTCCATTCACGCTTTGGTTGCTAACCAAGCAGAGACTATTTTCAGTCTCATTGTTGTGATTACGTTGTTGTACGGAGCCTTGAATATATCACATCAGACAATCAAGTATATCCAAACATTTGTATTCTAGATCTAGGACGAGTCTCACATTATTTGGTCATTAACTCGTTCTTTGTCTATCTCTCCTGTTGTTGTTCAAATCAATACTTTTACTTCTTAAATTTATCATTTCCATTATTACTTAGTCATCTTTTTTCAAAAGCAGTCTATCTGGAGTGAGCATTACTTATAAAGCTCTGTACGTCTGTTTCCCTTTTTTATTTTGAATTTGTTCAACATTATCACATAAAAAAAAACTATATATGCATTTATGTGGACAGCCAATGCAGTTTTGTCATTTTCAGGTTTCTATATGCAGTTATCTTTCACTTGCTTCAGTTTAATCCCTATTTTGCCTGAAAAAAAAAGGTATTGTACAGTCTGACATGCAATGAAATTGCTTAAATGTGTCAGTCCAAAAGTGATAACATACAAATAAAAAATTTCCAGGTATTACTGTAATGCTGGATCAAATTATCTCTCTCCTACTTGCATTGAGTATTTTCTGTTATTCTTAATATTTTATTCTAAGGTCTGAGAACCCTATAAATATTTTTCAATTTAAACATGAAATGCCTTGTAGTAGTATTTTAGCAGAACAGAAACTTTACCCATCAGTCTGATCAAGTTGCTAGACTTGTGAGTTGATTTAATCAGAGTACAGCCATTTAAACTAACTAGTAGTATGTATAAACTAGATATACCTAGATTGACAAAACATCGGTAGACTGCACCAGTTCATTAATATTATTTTATCTCGGTGCCCTTTGAATATAAGGCAAGTATTCAATATGTTCTGGAATATCAGATAGCTTTTCTTAGATAGAATATAGGGTCATTCAACAGACCGCTCTTCTATTTGTGGACATGTAAGCAGCAGCGGCCTTAGGTCAGTTGGTGCCCTAGGCAAAAGGCCTCCACAGTGCCCCCCCCACACCACCCAGGTGCCCACAACCTGGTCTACCTACACCAAATAAATACTGGAAAAGCGCCCCTGCTACAGCGGTGCCCTAGGCGGTCGCCTAGTTGGCCTATGCCTAAGGCCGGCCATGCATGTAAGGTAACCATTACTGCCACAGGGGATGTTAAGATACATAAATATTTCCCATAAAGTGTATTCCAGGAAGTTGACAGTTGTGGAATTGACAGTTACATCTCCACATGAACCCCCCACAGTCATTATTCTGTTGCACTGCATTCTTCTTACAAAGATGCAGTTCAGTAAGGATACATCACCAGCAGAGCTTAATGAGGAATGCTCCATGGTGAAGTACTGGCTGGAGATTACATACCCCAAAGGAGAAAGGAGCGTCTTCTGTGACATTCAGTTGTCATAAGAATAAACAACGGTATGAGAGAACATGAAGGTAAGATGAATTTCTGTTGCCATGATGATGGAAAGGTCTAGAAGTAAATCTTTAAAATCACAGCAACAGCTACAGGCGGTAGGAAGTTTGATATCACTGCCCATACAGAGTCAGATGACCTAACTAGGCAAGGGATTATAACAATACAGTATGTGTTTGGGGTCCAAGATAAATAACACACACAGTAACATGAGTTACTCATATGTAAATGTAAATATAATTATGTACAGGATGTAGAGGGGGAACAAAACAGAGTAATGTATAGCATTCAGTGTAAGACACGTGATGTAATTAAGCATATTTCAATTATATCAATGTTCAGCAAACAGAAATAATTAAATCTGGTTTTCAGTAAAGGAACTAGTCAGCAAACAGCACATAAAAGTAATGTTGATCTGAAGTTCTTGAAAATATGTCCTTTAAGTAATGTAATGATAAAGTGAGTGATTTTGTTACTTTGATATTACAAGTCCACTATTGGGTAAGAGTGTGGGGGAGAAATGCTCCATTTTCCAATTGACTTCAAGGTTTTATGTCTTATTATACAATGAAAGCTAATTAATATTCAAGAGTATATACTGACTGGAGAAAGCATTTTATAAAAGTTCATAGGTAGGTACTAGGCTATCGGCCCAAAGGCCTAAGTAAGCCTAGCCAGCAAGGTACCATAGCTTACGCCTCCCAAGAAAGTTATTTTCCTGTGCCACTGTCCAGCAGAGACACAGAAGTGATCCCCGGGTTGTATTTCCTATTTCCCTCCACTCATCAAGATTTTTCTTGAAGAGTGCTAATGAAGAACTTTGCTTGACATAGATGGGTAGCTTGTTCCAGAGTATAGGAAGTCTCTGGGACAGGAATCTATCCCTCCAGCGTGTCCTGTTTATTGTGGTGACAAGGTTTAGGTCCCTACAGCATGTAGCTTGGAGGGATTGGGATTTCTTTATGTGTAGCATGTCCAACAGCTCTGGGTTTGACATAGCTTTATATGTTAGGCAGAGATAACCTCAGAGTAGGCGATATGCTACAGAGTAAAGCTGGAGTTTTTTGAGGTGGTCAGTGTAGGGCATTTGTTTGAGGCCAGTAATCCTCTTTGTGAGGTACTTCTGTGGCCTTTTCAACTGCTGCAGATGTCTTGTGAGGTACATTCTAAAAGGGGTACTGTACTCTATAATGGGTCTAATGAGTGATGAGTAGAGGGAAACAATGACCTCTTTTTTCCTGGATGAGAACCCTTTTATGATGAGGTGTGCCACGTAGAAGGACTTCCTGACTACTGTGGCAATGTGACTATCAAAGGAGAAACTACTGTCCATCTGGGTCCCAAGGGCTCTTATCACGCATTTGGTGTTAAGTAGATTGCTGCCTATGTGGTAGTTCATGGGTACAGAGTTCTTACCAAAGGGGATGACACTGCACTTTTTGGTATTGAGCTTGAGGCCATGGCTCTGACACCAGGCATCTGTCTCAGTGAGACCCTTTCATAGGATGTCCACATCATTTGGGGACTTGACTATGGCTCCTAGTTTGCAGTCATCTGTGAACTTCGTCAGCCAGAGGCCTTCTGTGATAGCCTGTACTTCAGAGAAGTAGATACCAAACAGGAGAGGTCCCAGGACGGAAACCTGTGGCACTCCACTTGTCACTGCAAGCATAATGACTGAGCAAACTTTGCAATTGTGCTGAAACAAGGAAGAATGCTATAATGGAAAATCAAAGCACAAATCAAAGATAAAAAAGGTAACATTGGTGGCAAGGCTGAATCCAGGTCATCACAAAACATCAGAATCTAGTAAGAGAGAGTCTACAAACCACAAATAAATTATGCTGCAATAAAAGCATATATGTGCTTTCATGCTCAATGGCTCATCTTCAACACTACATTGAAGACACACCACTGAGTGTGAAATTGCTCCTTTGCTTTTAATGTTTCCCATGAATTTAAAATTAGGACTCCACATTTTTTTCATTGCTCTGTCTTTCTGTTACCAGATTCCAACCTGTAATCTAATTTTGGGTTATGAAAACAGCTGGTAACAGCTATGTTTTCGGTGCAGATATTCCATTTAAAAAAAAAAAAAGAATGGTTGTGACGTACTGTTGTTTGAGAACTTTGCTTTTCAGTGAACTATTTATAAAAAAGCCTACTTTTCAAAAGAAATGATTCTGCAGTTCAGTTAAAACTAAACACCATTAAAGCTGTGTGCTACTATGCTCATATGGAAGTAGATTACATACATTGTTCCACAATACTTTCACAGCCTGCAGTGAATTGAATTTTTAGGACATCTTATCCATACTGAAAACTGTCAACCCAGTGTTTGCTTTCTTGTTCCTGATAAAGGTGCTTTCTGTCAAAAATGTAGTTTTTGTGGTTAATCATATGAAATGAGGGTGACAGGCCACTACAGATGTTAAAAATTATTCATTACTTTTCTCTTTGTTAGATTTGTATTTGAAATTTTTAGTAAGTCGCTTAAAGATTTCAAGGTTATTAGGTTATTGTATTGTTCTTGCAAGGTTTAATAATATATTATTGCATCTTTTGAGTCTCTGAGGTTTGTAATTATACATTATTAATGTTTTTGAAAATAGGCAACATCAAAATGTATAAGAAATTGTTAGGATTTATGCCTGAGAATACATATAAAATAGAGCTTAGTAGCATATGATGAAATTAGGGTCCAGGCACCTAGGCGGTGCGACAACCCACTGTGAGACAACTGGAGGTGGACAGATGGCAGTATGGAAGTTTAGCTGCAGTGACAAATGCCTGCAGACAATTCCCTGTGAAAAGAAAAACACGCCCTGCACCCTAACCACAGGTGTGAGACAAAAACCCGTATGTGATCTACACACTACACCCCCTAGAAAACATCGTGTGCAACTAACACTGTAACATGTGCCTAGAATAGGATGCCAAGTGGGCATCAAAGTGGTACACTGAAACCTGTGTGCTGTGGCACATTTCTATAAGTTATGATTATATCATGGTTTAGTATGCACCAAGCACTTCCCACATTACTTTACAGTTTGCATTAATAAAGGCTTTGCCCACAGCACACAGGTTTCAGTGTACCACTTTGATGCCCACTTGGCATCCTATTCTAGGCACATGTTACAGTGTTAGTTGCACACGATGTTTTCTAGGGGGTGTAGTGTGTAGATCACATACGGGTTTTTGTCTCACACCTGTGGTTAGGGTGCAGGGCGTGTTTTTCTATTCAGTCGGATTTGTCTGCAGGCATTTCTCACTGCAGCTAAACTTCCATACTGCCACCATCCAGTGGGTTGTCCACGCCTGGTGCCTGGACCCGAAATTAGGGTCCAGGCACCTAGGCGGTGCGACAACCCACTGTGAGACAACTGGAGGTGTACATGAGTAGAAAAATAAATTGTGTACTGTTTGTAAATCTGTGCTTGGGTGTTTGTGCATTTGCAAATTATGTGTGTGTGTGTGTGTGTGTATGTGTCGGAGTATGCATCTCTGAATTATGGTTTGATAAAGGTACTGTGTGATATAATCTGATTTATGGTATGAATGTCAATGATTGTGTTTATTGATGACTGTTTATATATTAATGTTATATGCAAGCAGTGTGTGCATGTGTGTGTGTATTATATACTTGCATATAATGTGTGTGCTTGTATGTATGTGTATCAGCCATGTCCATTTGTGCACTCCACATTTTGTCCTCTTTTTAATCTATCCTAACCCTGTGCAAAACTCTTCCCATATATTTTCTTTGAACAAATACTCAAGATATCCCAATAAGCCAGGGTTTCCACTGTCTTCTGGTTTCTCCTTTGTCATGATGTGCCCTAGGATAAGATACCATGGGAAATGAGAAGAGTCAGACTGAGAGTGAGAAACATTAGTATAAACAACACCAAAAATGGGTAAACATATGACTTTGCTGTCATTCTGATCTACCACAATTGCTTTTCCTTGAATTGTTCCATGACCACTCCCAAAGCTTGCTATTTTAATAAAATAGACAGCACCACAAGGAAAATCTCACACAGTCAAAGCATGGAAATAGACAAAAGGAGTCATCAATGCAAGTGTAAAATGTGTTATAAAGTATAACTAAAAGGAGGTCATAAGAAAATATTTTGCTACTCTTTCTCACACTTATAGCTCTGATAATATATGCAGGTGTTAACCAAGCAAAATAAACAACTCCTATTTCAACCACAACATGTCAGCTTTTGACATAAGCTTACTCCCCACCACAGTGAAAATCTCACCTCATCTTTGTGAAGGATACTTAAAATTCCCTAACAGTTGTAATATCCATCCCACCATCAGCATCATTATACAATGCACAGTACAAGATGGTTCTCCTGTCACTTAATACATCACAAAGACATGATTCACTACTCCTCAGATACAACGTAGTTATAAACATCAAGGGAAAGCCATGCAGTTAAATACAATAAGGTAAACAGTTACTAAAAAAAAATCTGCATGAATTACGAATAAAATAAGCATTTTTGCAGGTACTCTTGTCACCCTGTTTTTCTAATTATTCTAACTCTGAAGGAGTACCATCTCAGAGAAAGACCAAGACTTGAAAAACGCATTAAAGATCTGTGTCTTGCTCTTTTTTCCAGTTTTGTGCCATCTCAGACTAAAATAGTATTTTCATTACTGTAGTATAGAAAAAACACACTAGCTGATCACGGTAGTGTAGAAACAGAAAAACACTAATCTCAAGTAGTGTAGAAAGAGAAAAACATTAATCTCAAGTAGTGTAGAAAGAGAAAAACACTAATCTCAAGTAGTGTAGAAAGAGAAAAACACTAATCTCAAGTAGTGTAGAAAGAGAAAAACACTAATCTCGGGTAGTGTAGAAAGAGAAAAACACTAATCTCAGGTAGTGTAGAAAGAGAAAAACACTAATCTCAAGTAGTGTAGAAAGAGAAAAACACTAATCTCAAGTAGTGTAGAAAGAAAAACACTAATCTCAAGTAGTGTAGAAAGAGAAAAACACTAATCTCAAGTAGTGTAGAAAGAGAAAAACACTAATCTCAAGTAGTGTAGAAAGAGAAAAACACTAATCTCAAGTAATGTAGAAAGAAAAAAACACTAATCTCAAGTAGTGTAGAAAGAGAAAAACACTAATCTCAAGTAGTGTAGAAAGAGAAAAACACTAATCTCAAGTAGTGTAGAAAGAGAAAAACACTAATCTCAAGTAGTGTAGAAAGAGAAAAACACTAATCTCAAGTAGTGTAGAAAGAGAAAAACACTAATCTCAAGTAGTGTAGTGTAGAAAGAGAAAAACACTAATCTCAAGTAGTGTAGAAAGAGAAAAAACACTAATCTCAAGTAATGTAGAAAGAGAAAAACACTAATCTCAAGTAGTGTAGAAAGAGAAAAACACTAATTCCTGCTATGTATTGGTAATAAAGCAGTATACATACAACCACTACAATGTTTTCTCTTATGCTTTACACAAGTTAATCAGTAATTTCTAGCTGCTACAACTATTTTGAGCTTTGATTCCACTGGGTCATTTCTTATCTGCATATACTGGGCACCTGTATACATGTGTGATTATATGACATTCTGTAATAGAGCAACTATAGTGAGTATAAAAGGGTTTGAGAAAAAAAACTGAAGACCAAAACTGAATGCAACACTGAAAACACTAACTTTGAATATGCAATAAACCTACAAAAATGTTTTTGCAATATCATGCCTCCCTTGCATTCTCTATTTGGGGGACACACCCTCAACACCCACTGAACTTACATTAACCAACTCTACTGTCACACAAACACTAGCAAGGGAGAAATATCTGACAAAAATGAACCTCTGCTGGTGCACACATGAACTGCAGTTACAGTGACTTCCTGAGATAACTTCAATCACAATCTGCAAATAAAATAGTGTAAGTTTTATATACAACCTGCAAAGTGTATAATGAAGCTAATTGTGGTATGCATATTACACAACTGTATACATAGACCGACCACGGCACAACTCTTTGCTTACACACACATTGACAAACTAAGCTACAGAACAATATGTAGTTTGCCATTAAAATGTGTAATTTGCAAAAATTCAGACAAAATGTATGTCAGGCAATTATCGGACATCTATATACGTGTGTGTGTGTATTTGAATGTAGGGTACAATTCCATTACTTTGCACATTTGCAATAACATTCTAGTCATATTGTCTCAGGAAATGGCTCAAAACATTTTGTGGACTAGTGCACCTACCCAATTAACAAATGGAAAATAAACAAACATTTAACAACATATTAAGGAAATTAGACTTTAAGAAAACATCAATAAGCAATTAAGAATCATACACCTGTATCTGCTGGACATATAAAGATACCATACAAAGCAGTAGTACATTCTTCCAAATGTACAATGTATCCGCTATAAATATAACATCTGAAACAGAAAAAGTCCATGCTTTTTGTGCCAGCAGATAGTAGCCACATACAACATTACCCGAAGCAATCAGCTTCTAACAGGAAATTCTTAACTTTCAACTCTGCCTTTCCCAACCCTCTTCCACTGAGCAATACCTAAAATTAGTAAACATTTCTCTGTCTCCTTCATACATCCCTTCTGTAAGTAAATCTTAATTTTCTGATACTTATGCCTTTTTGTTACACTTAACACTAGCTACATATGGATTCACAACCACACAAATTCTCTGTAATATCCCCCTAGATCCAACTGCCCCAACCTACGATTAATGCCCTTGACATTGGTACTTACCAAGTGCAAGAGGACAAACAAAAAAAAACCACTCACACAGTTTTCTTTCCATGCTAAAAGCTGCATCATCAGATTATTCACCTTCCATTAAACCATCGACTAAACCACATCAGGTCAGAACTGCACAACCTGCAATCCATTGCTGATCATTTCAACTACTCTTTCTACAAGTAATAAAATCATGTGACTTATTAGACATCTCCCGAGTCCCAAAAGTCCTACATTGGTAAATAAGTCATAAACTGCAGGTTCTGGTATGTCCTGGCTATCATCATTACCAGCATCACATAACATTGCTGTATTATCAGAATTCACTTTGAACCTACAAAAGTCTCCAAAGTGCAGTTTATGATTCTGAGTCTATGCTTCTCAAATTAATTTTAGCAAGGTGCAATACCATCCATAACAACGTACTCCTAATCAGATATATGCATCTATTCTTTGACTTGACCATCCCAACATATTCTCCCACAAAGTGTGTGCAGCTCTATCCAAACACATTTTCCAGATATATAACTATTCTTAAGTTAAACCAAAACTAACTCAAAGCATCTTTATCATTTCCTATTTAAGACAATGTTCTCTTTCATATGTCATTCCCTAATATTCCCTGCATTCATCTCAAGTCCCATTTCAACACATCCTGCATTCATCACCAGTGAAAATATAATCATCACCATTTTTTGTTATAGCAATAATCCATGGCTGGGTGTGGGTAATGCTGGATGGTTTGGGTGAAGCCCAAGTGACCAGACAAAGCCAACCATAGGTAAATCAGCATTACCAACACCCAGCCATAGGTTATTGCTATTATACAATGACATTATTTAAGAAAAAAGTTACTTTGTTTTCTTAAATAATGTCCTTGTATAACAGCACCATGTTGCTCTTCTACGTTTTTCCCCAGTATCCTGGGGTTTCATGATGTACTGCACACGTGAGTATGGGACTTACGTTCTCACTCTTATTATGCAGTACGTCAGTGCTGGGAAAAGGAAGCAATGGAGAAAGGAAGATCATTGTTGCCTTGTTTGTTTTAAATTAAAAAAAAATTAAACCAGGAGACTTCAAATGTATGGGAGAGATGGGACAGAGAAAGTATAAAGATAATCAGGTAAGTTTGTCTAGTTTTGCATAATGTACCCGATTATCCTTGTATTTTTCTCTGTCCCATCTGTCACATTCTCTTGAAGTCTCCAGTTTTTGTAAGTTTATTTTTTTTTTAAACATTAAAGTAAAGTAGAATTTCCATAGCATATATTAACAAAAGAAAGTCAGAGCGACTGGGCTTTTTTCCATTGGTATAGGCTGGATTTACAACCGGCACGCAGGTTGTGCTGACCAATCAGCGTGCTCGTTTTTGAATGTTAATTGCCCATCATTGTATAAAATCAAATACACAATTAGGTTATGTCAATACAACACAAGGTTTACAGAACCACATTGAATACAACACAACTTTTACAGAACCACAGTGACAGAGCACTGCCCATTAAAGCCACTTACTTTTTAACTAATCACAAAGCAACAACCAAGCAGAAAGAAAATAAAGCTGGTCTTAATGGACAACACACCTTTAGAATTTATACTGTACCTTTATCCTAAGTTTGCCAATCATTCACTTCATCTAGCAGCCTATTGTAACAATAATAGCACTTCAAACCATAAAATATGAAAGAAAACCACACACAACAAACTCCACTTCCTGTAGCACAACAGGAAATGCATCACAGGAACATAAACCATACACCCTCCTCTTTTCCCAGCTTCATAAAACATTTCCACAGTATATTCAATATATTTAAATTATATGATATATGATTTATAAATACCGTAATCCAGCATTTCCCCTATTAACTATAACAAAACCAACGGTGTTTTCATAATCTTGCTTATCCATCCCTTCCATACTAACTTTGCTACTTACACAGTCAAAACATTGTCTACCCCATCAGAGCTCATTCAAAACCTCAGATAAAACACCCAACTACTTCTGAGACAGTGAAATATGAAAATAGAATGACCTACCATTCTTAACTAAAGTACTGTCTATTTTTTTAAATAACTTGCATTGGCTTCTTCATGGTACTAACCCCACCCCAATTCTCATTATTTCTGCAGACATACTTGACATCCCAATGCAAAAGTTTCAAACAAGGCCTTCCCAGCATCCCTTGTTCTGTAAGATTATCTCATGAAAACTTCCGTACCGTGTACACCTTCTGCTCCTACTTCTGTCAAATTACAGTCAAAATACTGTAACACATCCGTATACTTATCAGATTGCCTTTCATTTTCTTATCCTAAAGAGAACATTTTACCCAATCAGTCATTTACATGCTGTACTTCTGAAACACTTTAAATGACTGCATATGGTATGTTACATAATCATTAATCTAACCCCAGAATGATCCACTTCTCTCTTCCCTTCAGAAACACCTGCTAGAGATTCTCAACTTCCACTCAATAATGCAGTTTCATCAAAAAAAAAAAAAAAGTTCACTATTTCAATCATAGGAAGACCATATTCATAATCGTGAACTATTCACATACCTGCAATCCATTCTTGCAGACTAATTCACAAAGTGGGTCTCAAATCAACAGCCACCAAAGGAACAGAACAACACAGTGCCAACACATCACATTAAATTACATTTGTTTAACAGTATATGGAGACCATAAGCCTGTCTATTCTGTCTGCTGACATTTTTTGTCACAATTACTTTTGTGTAGCCAAATTAACCTTCCCCTTTTTGGCCATTTTTGTGTCTTCTTAAACCCACGTCTACAGCCAGTACTGGATTCTTGACTCACTCCAATAACTTCTTTATTCTACTTCCCCGTTTTGCCCTAGTTCATTATCTCATCTTTCACCATCTGTCTAGTGAATTATAATACACTTTCCTAAAATCAAACCCCATTACCATGGTCTTCACATTCTTAACCTATCACCATCACCACTTTAAACCACACTGTATGTGATCACTACTGGCTAGTGATGCCCTCCACTGGACATCCCTGAATCCCCAATTTCAAAGTTTCTATTTTGTTTAAGTTCACATCCATATTATTTAATTTCCCAGCCAGTTAAACATACATCTCATGGTCTAGGATTTCAAATAACTTGTTTCATCAGTACCCTAGAGCTTCCAGTCTGGCTCTTGAAGATTAAGATTCCTATTTACTATACCCATCTTCCTTATGTCCCTGTCCTTTATTCTCTCCTCCAATCTCTCATCCTCCCCCTGATATATCTGCAGGCTAGTACACTGTATCAATCCACCATCCCACTCTCTCACTTCCTCCATTTTAACCAAAATGGTACTTATCATAGTTTCTCACCCTGACCATTGCCTTGCTCTCTTCATGGGGTACTTGTCCTACTTCTATATAAGATGATATGTGATGCCCTCATTATGTACATCACTAGTCTTTCCTCCCATCCCTTCTGTGTTGTTTCTGAATAAACTGTGCCAAAGCACCTTCATGTTCCATACCTTTTATCACTGACCCATGTTACTGTGAGACCAGAAATGTCTACCCTGCCCTCGTACATCACTTTTTGCAGCTTCCCCATCTTCTTACATGGAGTCCTTATTTTGTATAATAATACTACCCAGTCATGCATACACTCTTATTTCTTCTAGTATTCTTAGTAGTACCTTAGTACCTATACCCCAAATGCATCTGTGGCATGCCACCCCCTTCCATTTTAAGTTAAAGGTACAGTCATTACAGTGTACCTTCCCAAACCACCAATGAGTACAGCTACACACTACGGAATAAAATGGATCTTGGTCTTGTCTGTAGGATCTGGCTGGAGAAGGTGGAAGTAAGAGTCCATTGCCAACCTGTCCATTCTGGAGGAAGGGTGGTAGCTCTGTATCACCACAAAGTCAAGACCTACTGAGAGCACTAGGCATTATTCAGTCAAGTTCAAGCATGTTCAGGCATGGAGACAAAGTAGGATGGGGTGCAGCCAACGAGGAAAGGGCAGGCTACATTCCAGGATCAGTAACCAGCATCTTACCACTCAGCTGTCCCCAGGGAATGGGAGGAATGAATGGGATTCCCATCTGGGCATGAATGAGCCCTAGGGCTCTTGCACAGCCTAGAAATACCTTTTAACATGTACCTGGCAGGAACTGACTGAATGGGTACTGGCAATGGAGCCTTTGTGCAATATTCTGAGAGGGTGAAAAATAAAGAAGAAATGTTACTCCCATCCTTGTTATAGAACTGGTCGCTCTGGCTCCTATCCATGATATAGAACTAGTCATTCTGCAATGTCTCCTCTATTGTCTGCCAGTCACCAGGCCTTCACCCTTGTCCAGTGCTATAGTTAGTCATTATGCTGCCTGATTCTCTCCTACATCAGGATTTAGTGTAGAAAGTCTAACATAGGTTATGATACAGCATGATGGAAACATCTGAAGAAATATGGACATGGGAAAGAAAAAGAGATTTACTATACTGCAGTATTTATGTAAAGGAGAAAGCAAAACTAATCAATACAAAAAGAGCAGCACCAAAGATATTTGAAGATCAATACAAGCAAAAGCATCCAGATGTGAAAGATTTCACAATTCAAAAAAAAAAGAAAACAAAGAGGAAAGTAGAAAAAAGGATTAGTAATGAAGACGTTAAAGAAATTAAAGAAATAGTAACTGAAATTATGGATTGCCTGCAAACTGAAGGATTTAATATAGAAAATCCAACCCTAGCATCATAACAGCATGATGAAGCAATGTGTCCCCAAATTAAGGAGAAACAGGTGGAATGGGAAGCATCTGATCAGTTGTCACATGAAGACACTCTGGATGTTTCAGTGGGAAACCAGTACAAACGTTCAGCTGGAGTTGTACAAGGGAAGGAGCAGGAAACAGTGGCAACTCTGACACTGTCACTGTTGTGGAGTGAAACGTCAGTGAGTTCTCATATGAAAGAGCAACAGGTAATGCAGAATGCAGCTGAACAGAATATGTCACAGGAATATGTTCTGGAATTTCTATAGAGTGCTCACAGGAAATGGAGAACAAAGAATGTGCCCTCAGTTTAGAAAAAAAAATATCTAAGGGAAGAGTTACTTGATTTAATAGAGATTGACAGACATATTAAGATCAATTAAAGAAATAGATTACAGAAAGTCAATAAGACCAAAAACATTAGAAGTCTGATAAAATAAATGAACACAGTAATCAAGACTATTAACAGAAATTCATGTGCTATAACAGACTTAAATATGACATATTACTGCTCAGCTAAATTAATAACAGATAAAGTCTTACCCAAAAACACAAGACAATAAGGGAAAGGAAGGGAAGAAATCAAATCCCATAATAAAAGTATCAAATAAAGAAAACTACAAAGCAATTCAGACAAGAAGTGTCACCGTTAGAAGAGTATAGAAGAGGAAAGAGATCAACAAAAATAATCAGAAAGATAGACATGATAAAAGCAACATGCAGTATCAGAACAGACCAGGATCTATGGTACACAATTGCAAACAAACTAAAGATATCAATGCAAACAGAAAACCCTAGGGGATATGCAGATAAATAGAAAGGAAAAGTACATAATAAGCAATTCATTGATGACCCAAAAAGTTTTGTAGTGAACTGGGAAACAAAGTAAAAAGAATAGAAACACCACAAAAAAAAAGAAATAGACACATTTTGGTGAAATTCCTATAAAGACCATGTGGAATATAACAAAGATGCTGAATGGAGAGAAGAAGTAAAAGAAACAATAAACAGCTCAAATGTACAGGATATGAAATGGGATGAAGTAACAGCCAGAGAAAGTGAAACAAAATTAAGAAAAGCTCCTAAATGGAAAACTCCAGGACTAGCTGCAGTACCTAACTTCTAGCTAAAAGTATTGCCATCTTTACATAAAGATTTAGCCCTGAGTAAGAATTACTTATACGTGTACCCCAAACAGACACCAAACTGGTTAACAACAGGAAAATGATACTCGTCCTTAAGAGGGAACCTGCAAGGTATCCTAAAAATTGTAAACCAATAACTTGTCTTTCTGTGATGTATGGACTATATACTGGAACTGACGCTGACAAAACTTATAGTCATTTAACAGAAAACTCAATCATGGCAATAGAACAAAAGGGAATGAAAATAAGTCAAATGTAACAAAGTATCATTTGTTGCCAAATAGTCATAATGGAGAATTGATATTTGGGAATTGATGAAGGATTTACAATAAAAATGAAGAAATGCAAACAAATCTCAGTAATAAATATTTTAGAAGACTAAAATGAATACTGAAAACAGCCCTGACATCTAGGAACATAGTCCAAGCAATAAACCAAGTTGCCCTTCCCTTTCTAACTTACACTTTTGTGGGTGATTGACTGACCCAAAAAGTATTGGATTAGTTGGACAGGAAAACAAGAAAAATGCTTCATACTTATCAAATGATATATAAAAATCAGTGTATATCAAGATTATATATTCCTTGTTCTGAAGGAGGTATGAGCCTCCTTGAAATTGATTACATGTATAGAACAGCCATTGCAGGACTGATACATATCAACTGACCTCATCAGATCTAAACATAGTGAAAGTTTTAAAACATGAAGAGAACAAATCCAAGATGACTTCCCTGCTTAGTTTAGCAGACGCACATTGGTATTAAGCAGGAACAGAAATCAAACCAGAAGTAGATAAAAATCAGGCAGCAACTGAATGTCCCAAAAAATAAAAGAAGAGAAAGAATCTAAAGAGAAGGATCAGATGACAAGGCAAGAAATGAAAGCATAAATATAATTGCAAGTACCTAAAATTCCTGGAACAACCTGATGTTGAACAGGATCTGATGCAAGAATGGTTAAGGAGAGGTGAAGTTAAACCAAAAGATGAAAGTTTAACATTGGCAGTCCAGGATAGTGGACACACTGGTTTACAAAATCCATTGAACATGTCAAAGAAACAGACAACTGCAGGTTCTGTAAAACAGAAATGAAAATAGTTGCACATCTTGTTGCTGGGTGTGATACACTAATGACAGAGAGCCTATAAAGTGAAAGGCATAATAATGGGGCAAGACTGTTGCACTGGGGATTGTGCAAACATTATAATACTGAAGTAACTGAGAAGCATTTGAAACATGAGCCACAAAGCATTATAGAGAATGATGAAGATTATATCACGTGGAATTACCCATCACCAACAGTTCAAAAAACAGATGTGAGAAAACCAGATATAGTAGCCCATGAAAAGAAAACAAAAGTAACATTGATCATTGAAATTGCTATACCCTGTGATTATTGTGGCTTATGTACAGAGAGACACAAAGTCATAAAATGCCAGGATTTACAGGCAGAAAAGAGGACAATGTGGAAGGAGGATACCCAAGTAGTTCCAGAAGTAGAAGGAGCAATGAGTCTCATAAAAAATAATTTGCATTCTTATTTAGATATGCTACAGACACATGTAACTGTGTATGAATTGCAGGAGGGGTCAAATCTGGGCACATTGTGAGTGTTGTGAAGAGCACTTTTGGCTAACATCAAAGACTGAAACAATACAAATTTCATTAACTTTAATCATACTTTGACTTAGGAAAGGTGTCTATACCCGTCACAGTATTAGAAACCCAAAAGATGCTGAAAAGGCATTTAGTAAAGTTAACGGGTAATTTTTACTTAAGGTACTTATTAAGATGGACTTCCCAAAAGAGTTTGTTAATGTGCTCCACAACATACACACTAGAGTTATGGCTATTGGAACCTTTTTCCTATACAGAGGTAGTAAGCAAGGTTGTCCTTTTTCACCCTTGCTTTTTGCTATTTACTCTGATCCCTTTGCAGAAATGATTAGAATGGCCAAGATTTGAGGCTGACCCTGGGATAAGTTGCAACTGAAATTGTACTTATTTGCAGATAAGGTTCTAGTTACCTTGACTAGTCCAGAGAAAGATATTCCTCTACTCTTAACTATTCGGACAGCCTACAGTAAACTCCCGGGCTGTAAGATAAATATATCAAAGTCTTAAGGAGTTATATTGGTTTGGTTGACAGGGTGTTTGGTCAACATCTGTTTAATCAACCACATTTAGTCAGTTATACAGATTGTTGACAAGTGTGTGTGAGATCGACAACCACTGAGTAGGGGAATATTCCCTTTCCCTGAGGATTGTGCAACCTCTGATTTAGTACATATAACTAGCAGGGGTATGGGGGGGGCTTGTGTCCCTGCAAAAAACACAACATTTTAAAGTTGTATGCGCCGAGGTTCTTCCCCAGCACATGCATACTAGGTAGTCTAAGTTTCGATTTTCAGTGTGGAGTGGTTTACCTTCAGGATATTGATATGCGTGTTAGTTGACCAAATAAAGGTAAATCATCTGAAGCAGTAGCAATTAATTATAATCCATTGCAACAACTTATACACCAGCTCCCTTTTCTCCAATGGAAGGATAAATTAAAATACTTAGGTTAGCAGTTTTCCAAGATTTGTCAACAAAATGATAAGCTAAACTTGCTCATTATATTTAATTCCAATGTGAGTAAGTGGCCTAACATAATTTTAGACACAGATCAGAAAGTACAGGTTAGTACAGATCTACATACTACCTCATGTTTTGTATATTACTCAGGCATTCTGTATCCCATTTAAAAAACATAGGAATACAAATTGTAAGACTAGTGAGAGGTTATAATAAAATAAATAAAAGCCTACGTATATTTATTTGGAAAGGACATAATCCAAGGGTGGCTTGGAAAAAAATTCTGATTTGCTGAATTTTTGTGCATACAATAAATTTTATTACATCTATTTCTAAAGAAATGTTGTCAGAGACCTTAAAAGACAACATAATATAGACTGTTGTGGTGTTTTTCTTCAGCAGACTATGAGCTTGAAATGCTGTAAAACAGTTGGTTGTTTTGAGAACGGACATACAGGACATAACTACAAGAATAGATCCCACCTTCAGCTTTCATGACTTGGTCCCCATAGGTAATAACCAATAATGATTTAAAAAATTATTCATTTTCTTGGCAGTGGAAAAAAAGACAAAAACTACTACACTATTAGCATCAACTAATAGATAATGACAGAATCAGGTGGTCCACTAAAGTAATTTAGTTTCCCACCAAACTTGCAATTTGTATGCCTAAATTTGCTTGTCTTACAAAATAGGGTAAAGAAAAAAATCCCAATTAAGCAAAGTTTTCTGTTTATTGATTGAAGCGATAAAACCAAAAAAAGTGGTGCAATAGTGCTCAAATAAAACACTTTAGGACCAAAAAAGAGCACTAGTGTTGTGAGTCCTCAGAGGAAATTTTATTACAAATAGTTAAGCGCTTTCGTCAATGCCAGTTGACTTCATCAGAACAATTAAAAATTCAAAAATAATGATTTAAATAGTATAAACTCAACAATAATTGGTTCATTCTTCCACCAATGACTTAACAAAAAATCCCCAATTCATAAACATCCTACACAACTCATGAATATTAAATACAAGCTTGTTAAAAGCACAGCTAAAAAAAACTTGACTAATACATTGTTCAATACATTTGTATTCAACAGTTTGTTCACCAAAAGTATTTTATAATATAAAAATATATAAATATAAATATATATAGAGAGAAGAATTTTTGAACATTTAAACCTCTCCTGCCTTTTCTCTTAATATTGGCAGGATAGTTAAATGATAATTTAAGCCTGGAGGGAAGTTTGCAGCTAGTCTTAGTTGCCATAGTAGTTCTTTTTTGCTAAGAACATTTTGCCAGTCTCCCCCCCAGCTTCAATATGGACAAGGTCAAGAATAGCAAATTTAAAACCACTGAAATCAGTACATTGTATACTATGATTATATACAGCGTTGGATTCCTTCTTGTTTTTCATGTCATGTAGATGTTCATATATCCTGGTTTTAAATAACCTCTCCGTTTTTCCAATATAGAATGATGCATAGGTATTACACCTAGCAATATATACCAGCTTACATGAAAAACAATTACCCCTTCTCAAAAACACAATATTTTTGTTTGAGTTGTCTATGGAAATAGAGCTGTCCTGTAGACTATATGAACAAAAGGAGCATCTGCCGCAGGGCCTGCTCCCATTAAAATTCCCCTGTTCCCCTTGATTATTAGTTCTCCTTTCCAGAACCGACTTTAAATTGGGTCCTATTTTGGTTAAAAATATAGGTTTTTCACCCACTACCTGGAAAACTTCGGAGTTAGTTTTAAAAATACTCCAATTTTTTTAAAGTATTTCTTTAACTTGGTGATACAGGGGACTGTATTGGACATCACATGCCTGTTGGAAATCAATTTTATTCTCATTCTTGGGAATTGACTCAGAATTGTTAATTTTGTTAAGTCCCTTTCCCAACGATGGAATATACCTTGTACCCCATTCCTGTCAAAATTGTGTCAATAAGCTCACCAGGGTAGCCTCTTTCAAGGAACATGTCCTTCAAATATGCAAATTCATGGATTACATCCTTTTTCAGAGATGTCATCCTGGCAACTCTAATAGCCTGACCTTTGATAATACTTTTCTTTTGGAATATAGGATGATGACTGCTGAAGTGCAAGTAACTATTACAGAAAGTTTTTTTACGGTAAATTCTAGAAATAAATTTTTCATGGTCCTTTATTATCGTGGTGTCCAAATAGTTAATCTCTTGTTCATGGAAGTCAAAGGTGAATTTTAGAAAATTTGTAGTTCCATTTAAGTATTGGATGAACAATGGGATGGATTAAAAAGTTCCTTTCCATAAAATAAAAATATCATCCAAAAACCTACTATAAAATAGAACATTAGAAAAAAACTCACTTTTGAAGACATATTCTCTTTCCCATCCTAACTAAACTAAATTAGTGTATACAGGGGCACAGCAGCTCCCATAGCCACCCCTTCACCTGTTGAAAATATTCCCCCTCAAAATAGTTGTAGTTTTCCAGAATGAGACCCATAAGTTCACATATTAAACTAATCTCATCAGTGGGCAAGTAAAAACAGGTGAAGAGTACTTCTTCAAAAAAGCTTAGGCCTTCCTGTTTAGGAATACAAGAAAACAGATCCTGAACATCTATAGTCAGGAAAATACTATTAGTACACCACAAATCGCTTTTTAATTGGCCAAGGAAGTCCCAGGAGTCGTTTACCAAATGTGGAAACTGTTCAACAACATGTTTCACTTTTTTATCGACATACACAGCCAGGTTGTGTGTTTTGGAACCTGCAGCTGCTACAATCGGCCTAAAAGGTGGTGTTTCAACATTCTTATGCACTTTCGGTATGCCGAAAATAACCGGAATTTTAGGATGTGAATTCAAGAGGAAATCATAATCTTCCTTGGAAATCCTCTGATCCATAACATATTTGTATAAGAAACTGCCCACCCTTTGATAAGAAATGTATATTTCATTCCTAGAACATTTAGAATAATTTTCAACATTAAACAAAATGGCCTGCATAGCGTTAGTATAATCCTCAGAATTGAAATACCTCTACCCTTGTCGGGTGTCATAATACGTATACCTATACAGGATACCTTTTTGGAAAAGGGTTAATTTCGGGTCCATGTTCAGCTATGGAAAACAAAAAAAAAATGCAAACAGCTAAATACCGGACGTTAAACATTGAAAGATGAAATTTGCGAACAACTACTTCTACAAAAATAAATTAATCGAATGGCCATAGTTGGCCAACAACCAGGAAGTAACTTGACACATAACATAAGTGAAGAGAAACCTTTTAAATTTGCCCTATTCCCCACTGCAGTGCAATCTCGGAGTTGGTATATATAGCTTTGGGGGGGAGGTGAAGCCCCTAATCTTGGTTGGTTGAGTTCATGATGTTGGCCAGCTATGGCCATTCAATGAATTTATTTTCACTGTAGTTGTTTGCTAATTTTACCTTTCAATGTTTCACGTTCGCTATTTAGTCATTCCAGTTTCTTGTTTTTGATAGCCAAACATAGACCCATTGATTTTCAGGTTATACCAGACCTTGTACCTATTATGCAGAAAAGTAATAAGATGAGATAACAGTGGGAAATAATGTTAGATAAAGAAATTTCTGAGAAGAGATGGGTGATGACTTTGAAATACTTGAGGACACCTACAGAGCTGAGGAGAATTAGGATTTTTGCATAGAAGTTTTTATTTAAGTATTTCTATACTCTTGAAAAATTAGAAAGGATGTATAGGTCTATTAATATTCAATGTTGTAGGTATTGTTCTAGACATAAATGAAGTTGTGATTATATTTTCTGGGAATTTCATAGCCTATCAACCTTTCTTAGGGATTGTCATGAGGTGGAAAACCAATTTTTGGCCCCTATAGTGGAACAGGGTGGCAGAATCAGAGAGGCACCTGTTTTCATTGGTTACATGGGTTGTGATAAAAAAAAAATAAAAAATAGAATAAAAAAAACATGATTCTCTATTTGTTAGTGAGATTATTAGCATACTAAAATATGTAATGGCTGAAGAAGAAAGAGTAATTAACTCCACTCAAAGAAGTGGTTTCCTTAGGAAATAGGCTTCTTTTTCATAATAATTAAATATACACTCCCTCTGAATAGAGATGCACTCTCTGCTAAGCAACCTGTGAGCAAGAGTCACTCTTTCTGTTAATTTTTGCTGTGTGTCATGAAGGCATTATGCATTATAAAAGCTGAAAAAATGTAATGAAGACCATCTTTTCATTATTTTTCTTCCCTGTTCCTCGTTCTCCTTCTTAAGGCTTCAAAGCTATTTCTACCTTTTTTGACAGTTGTTCAACACAAATTGTTTTTCTTGTTAAAGTGACAGCAATAATGCATTCTTGTTTCATTATTGTAATTTAATCAATCATATATATTGCAATGACTTTAAATTGCCCTGATTATTTTTAATAAAAGTTTTTGCATTCAAAATAAAGAAAAAATATTTATTTATGTTTTATTGATCACTTTGAGACCTTTGACTGTGTCAACCATGATAACTGTGGCAAGCTATTACAGAAACAGAGATAGTGGATCATCATATCTTCCTCTTGAGGAATTTATTTGAAGAACAAGAAAGAATGGAATAATTTGAAATAACTGACAGACTCAAGATTAGGAAAGGATTGTGGCAGGCTGTTTATTATCACTCTACTTACTAAAGTTATATGCTGAATAGGTCATACAAGATGCTGGGTTAGGTGAATCAGACAATGGAAACAAAACTGCTGGGAAAATATTAACAACCTAAGATGTGCAGATGATACCACTTTAATAGAAGAAAGTGAAGAAGAATAGAGATCCTGTTGATGAAGGGAAAAAATCAGACAAAGAAAAGAAGAGGTTGGCAGAGTCTAAGAAGAATAGGCAGGATTACTGAAGTTATGGATATGAATTGGCAAGAACTTAAAGAAGAAGTTGTTGACAGAATAAAGTCCCTGATGTCTCAAAGAGACAGATTCAACTAAATGACTAAATAACAACAAAGGTTGTCGACTTTATATCAGGAAAGCTGTCAATGACAAACTACTGTTAAATATGCTGAACGCCTATATTCTGTACCCTATGTTGTGTAGAGTGAACATAAGGAAAAATTGATTTATATATCCATGTTAATATTGTTTAATGTAACAGGATAGGCAGCAGAATTCAAAATGTAATTTGCATTAGCAAAAAAGAAATACATTTCAGTAAAATATTAAAATATTTATGTTACCAATAGCTTTTCAACAATATGATTTCTATTAATGCTGTTGTATTATCTTACTAAAGAGATTGGGTGTAATTTATTAAAATAAATACTTACATTATAATAATGTTATTCAATTTATGAAGGAGGGGAAGTAATTAATATGCTGGAATTAGGTCACTGAAAAATGAATGGTATTTAAAGCATACACAGGGGGTTGTCACACAGCAAGTTACATATTATAGGGATCTAAATGCTTGTACATTAGATGTGAATAGTTAAAAAATGCAGCTTATTCTATGGTATTAAAATATCTTTGTAGACATCAACACAGCAACAGAAACAATAGTTCACCACAGACACCTCTAAACAGCAAGTGCAGCAAGAAAATCTGATGTCTCTCATCACTGACTTCCAACTTTATTCAAGTTTTGAAGTCTGTTGTAGCTTACAGTATGCTGCTCAGGTGTTGTGCAGGAAGACAGAATAAGTAAGTTGAAAAAGCTGTGTCAAACCATCGTAACCTTGTCCACCCCAGTGTTGAACTTCTACATGCATCTTTCTCCACAGAAGTATTTACAATGGTATCTTAGATTTAAAAGTAAATGTAATGGCATAGGGCTCAGAAAATGAGTTTTACTATATTGTATTTGGCCAAGAAAGTTTTGGTTGTTTTTATTCCACTGGTTTTGTTTCCAAATACACAGTGGAGTCATGGAAGACTTCAGCAACTTGTTTTCAGTTACCAAGCATGCACACGAGGGAGATGGGATTCAAACCAGCATCTAAAGGTTCATCTTTGGTGCTATTAGTGTTTGCCCTGTAAAAGCAAATAGATTAGATGGTTTCAACCATGTCTTCTCACCATCTGTTTTTGGTTTTGGAACTATAGAATAAAGAACAAATGTGAGCAGGTAGGATTTAGCACAGACTATAGCAGGCAGCAGTATTTCATCTGATGCTTTAGGAAATGAAATACTTACAAAGTAGTACAAGTTAAAGAACGCTTTGTTCAGTATGGAAAAAAATCTTCTTCTTACCTCATTGTAGACTTCAGGCCACAAG
>NC_056748.1:500251910-500356976 GCF_019279795.1 Protopterus annectens
AGTTTTCCTGAAAGCTTTTGTTTTGTCCAAGCAGAAGCGTAGCTGCCTGTGTATGTCCAAAGAGTGCAGAAGTTTCTCCCCTTTATTCTGGGGGTTTGGATAAAAAGTTGGCAAATGGATGGTTTGGTTAAGAGCCACACTAGATACCACCTTTGGCATAAAGGTAGGGTTTGTCCTTTAAGAAACCCTGTCCTGATGAAAGATTATAAAAGGTTCCACTGCCATTAATGCCTGTAGCTCTGAGACTCTTTGTGCTGAAGTTACTGCCAGGAGCAGAGCTGTTTTCCATGATAAAAATTTTAGATCGGCTGTATCGGCTGGCTAAAAAGGTGGCAGGTTCAGTTTTTCCAAAACAAAATTGAGGTCCCAAGTTGGTGTTGGCGCTCTCTGGGGCAGTCTTATGTTTCTAGCCCCTCTGAGGTACTGCTTTAGCAAGGGATGAGAGAATAAAGGAGGATCAGTGTTGTAATGTACTGAGATGGCAAAGGCGTGGATCTTAATTGATGAGAAGGATAGGCCTTTTGTCCAGCATCTCAGTTAAGTATTGTAAAATCTGAGGAATGTTTGGGACAAGAGGGTCAAGGCTTTGAGCCTGGTTCCAGGCGCAGAATATCTTCTATTTTTCTGAGTAAGATTTCCTGGTGCTAGGCCTCCTGGCCTCCAAAATGACATCCATAACAGCTTCAGAGAGAGGTGTTGCCTGTTTGACTAATGAATCTGCCATGCAGCCAGGTTTAGGGTTTTGAGCTGACCGCGCAGGATCGGACAGTTTTGTTGAGTCAGAAGGTGTGAAATTTGAGGCAAAATCCATGGTGGGCCTTGAGCTAAGTTCTTTAAGATTGGGTACCCAGTGCTGTCGTGGCCAGTCTGGAGCAATCAGGATCATCTGTGTTTTTTCTTGTCTGGCTTTTAGGAGTACCTTTGAAAGGAGAGGCAGTGGTGGGAAGGCATAAACTTTTAGGCTTTTCCAGCTGAACGAGAGAGCATTCACTTTCCATGCTTGTGTGTGATACGTCCTTGTGCAGAATTTTTGTAGTTGGCAAGTCAGTGGGGAGGCAAAAAGATCTATGTCTGGGCATCCCCATTTCTGCGTTACCATGCTGAAGATTTGTGGATTCAATTTCCATTCATGAGGGTCCATGATATTTCTGCTTAGATAGTCTGCCAGAGTATTTTTCTTTCCTGGCAGGAATTGTGCTTGCAGATGAACTTGATAAGTTAGAGCTGTGTTCCACAAGGTCATGACTTGCCTGCATAGGGGATAAGTGAGCGCCCCCCTTGCTTAGGTACCACATTACTGTGGTATTGTCTGTCTTTAATAATAAATGTCCTGGATGCAGAAGGTCTTTGAAATCTGTTAGGGCATTTTGAACAGCCAACATCTCTTTTTGATTGATGTGAAGATGTATTTGGTCTGTGGTCCACTTGCCCTGAATACATTTTCCTGCCATGTGTGCTCCCCAGGCATAATCTGAAGCATCTGTTGTTAGTGTCTGCCTGGCTAAGGGTAGAGCAAAAGGCTGACCCTTGTTGAGGTGACATGCCTGTGCCTATCATCGAAACTCCTGTTGTACGCAGGGAATTACTGGTATTACTGCTTCTAAACTGTGAGAGTGTTGAGCACTTTTTAGGTACCATTGTAATTTCCTCATATGCAGTCTGGCATATGGAATTAGTAGTATGCAGGATGCCACGAATCCCAGGGCCTGCAGAATTTTTCTTGCAGGGAGATGGGACTTTTTTGCCAGTAATTGAAAATATTGAGTCAGTTGTCCTTGTTTGTCTGCCGTGAGATAAGCCATCTGGGCCGTTGTATTTAAGCTGGCACCCAGGAATATTATCTGTTGTGAGGGCACTAGTTTTGACTTTTCGTTTACTGTGTACCCTAGAGAAATTAGCAACCTTTTTATAAACGCCAGATGCTTTAGAAGAATGTCCTTTGTCTCTGCTTGAATGAGGCAGTCGTCCAGGTATGGATATATTTGAATTCCTTTTTGTCTGCAAAATGTAATTACTGGTACAAGGCACTTTGTAAAGACCCTAGGCGCAGTAGATAAGCCAAAGGGCAGTGCAGAGAATTGGTAGTGCATTGTACAAGCTTTGAATCTGAGGTATCTTCTGCAATTATGTCTGATAGGGACATGCAGGTATGCCTCTGAGGTCCAGAGTAACAAGCCAAGCCTTCTTGCCCAGCATGGGAAGAAGCTGCTGCAGTGTCAACATTTTGAATTTCGGAACATCCAGGTAAGTATTTAGAGTTGAAAGGTCTAGTATGGGTCTCCAGGCTTTGTCCTTTCTTGGGACCAGGAAGAGTCTTGAGTAAAATCCTTGTCCTTGTTCCTGTTGTGGTACTTTTTGAATAGCTCCCATGTCCATGAGGGCTGATATTTGTTTTTGAGCCTCTGCCCATTGATTTTGTGGCAGGTTTGGCATTCCTTTTAGCCTTGGTAAAGTGTGCAAGTGGAACCTGTAACCTTGAGACACAATATTCAGAACCCATTTGTCTTGGGTGATTGATTGCCAATTTTGATAAAAAAGTGCTAGTTTTCACCCTAAGGGGGCTGCCAAAAGGGAAGTGCTTGGCGTATGAAGAGGGAAGTCATCGGGACTGTTTCCTGTATGGTTGAGATTTGTCCTCACCTCCTTTTGGGGTTGAGGTACCCCACTGTCATTTTCTGTTAGAGCCTTGGGGTTGAGATCGGCCTCTTGGGCATCTGTATCTGCCTCTCTGTGGCCTGTCTGACACTGGAAAGGACCAATTCTTTGTAGGCCAATTTCTGCTAAATCGAGGTGGCCGTACCTGTAAGAAATCTTTGACTGTTTGCATAGATTTAGCTTTATCCTCCATTTTCTTTAACACCTCTTCTGCCTTAACACCAAACAAGGTATCATGCTGTAAAGGAGCATCGAATAATTTTTCCTTAACATGATCAGGTAAAACTCTGTTCTTTTAATCAAGCATGTCTTCGAATCACAGAACCTGTAACTGCGGCTCTACAAGAGGCCTCTAAAGAATCAAAACCACATTGCAGAGTATGTTTTCCCACCTGTTCAACTGCATGCAATAAATCCTGTATTTCTTTTTAGTCAGGAGCTTCTGAGCTTGCAAGCATTTTCTGTTTTAACTGAGCCATTAAATATTGTTGGTACTTAAGTATGTGAAACTGGCAATTTAAAGCCCTTACTGCTGAAGTTGCAGAAGTGTAAACTTTCTTCCCCATCTATCCAATGCTCTAGAATCTATCAGAGGGGACTGGATTTTTTTGCAATGGAAGCCTCAACACATCATCCACAATATCTAACACAGGCGGAACAGCCAGGGGCCGTGCTGAGGCAATAAAAGGAAGTCCCTGAGCCTTTTCTTGGATTCTGAATAATCCTGATTTTCCCCAATGGAAATGCTCCCTCATGGAATGTAAGGTTTCCCCAAAAGAATAATCCTCAGGAGGAGAGGCTGAAGGGATAGATTCTTCAGCATCAGAGTCCTCATAGGGGGGAAGAGACTATCCCTGGTCTGAGGAGGAATCACAGGAAATGGAAACCTGATCAGAGGAATCAGTCTGTATCCTGCCTAGGTCTTTTCTCAGGAGGGGGATGGGCACCCCTGACTAGAGTAATGAGGTCTTCGGCCATTTTAAGCATCTGTTTCTTAGGCATAGAGGACTGTCCAGGAGAATGCTGTAATTGCTTCTTTGTCTTTAATGGTGCCTTTGTCTTGGCTGTTGCTTTAATGGTAAGTTGTGAAGGTCTGAAAACACCCTCAGAAGCCGATGCCTGCTCAGCGGCTCCGGACCCATCTGAGGGATTAGTTTCCGTAGGCCCAATACCTTGAGTTTCCAGAGGCCTAGTTGTCTCCACGTGGGAGTCAGAGGTGGCCTGTGGCTCTGAGGTAGCGGGTGTCAGGGGCTGCAAAAGCGCCTCACTGAGAGCCAGCGAACCGCCGACTGGCCTAGAAGAGGCTTCGCCGGTTTTGGACCTCGGATGCCTGTCTTTATCCTTGTCTGTGTTTTTTCAGAATTGCGATCTTCGGTTGATACGACGGCATAGTATAATTGAACCTTCGGCCAAAAAAGTGCAAAGCAAAATCAAAACGTCGTTTTATAGTGAGTTTGTTAAATCTAGCACAAAACCGACAACTAGTGACGTCGTGATCAGGGCCTAGGCATGGAATACAGTAAGAGTGGAAGTCCTTCTGAGGTATTTGCTTCCCACAAGAAATACCATTATTAACTTTTTCTAACATCGGTCTGAGGCAAGAAAAAAGTTTCCCCAATGGGGTACTTAGCTTTATTGAAGACTTCGGATTTGAAATTCGACTTTGAAAATCTCAGGAGTCGTCCGACCGGCACTTGCAAACTCCTTTTGCTTCGGGCACCACGCGGCAAGAAAGACTGAAGAAAATGGCGTCAGATGCATCTTGTATACCCCTGGCGCACTAACATCAGGGAAGAAGCGACAGCAACCGACACCGGACCAAAACTTTGGAACTCTGGCAGACTGCGGGACCGCCTGACTGCAAGATAACCCAAGTGTAATGACTGCAGCAGTGTAACATGATGAACATCTGCAGCTGAGGAAGACAATGTCTTGGGTTGGCTGGAGATGGGATTTTGGGAAATTTAGCTGGAATCCCATTGACTGTAAAAGGGCCACTACAATGTGGATGTGCAGCTGGAAGGTCTCTTATCTGGCAGCCTGGATCGACACGTTATCCATTTAAGGGAATATCTGTATTCCCTTTGTCCTGCAAGAAGCAATCACTGGGGCCAAGCATTTTGTGAAGACTCTGGGTGCAGTGGAAAGCCCAAAAGAGGCAAGGCAGACAAATGCAAGAAGAGCCCACTAAGAACCTCAGGTATTTCTTGCAAGTTGGTTTTAATGAGATGTGGAGATAAGCATCCTTTATGTCTAATGTTGCCATGAACCCTTGGGGAATCAGGAGAGTGAATAGGGCTGGAAGGGTCAGCATTCTGAAGGTAGGGACCTTTAAGAAAAGGTTGAGATGGGAGAGGTCTAGTATAGGTCTCCAGGGTTCATCTTTCCTGGAGACCAGGAAGATCCTGGAGTAGAATACTCTTCCTTTTGCAGCTGAGGTGACTTTTTGGAGCGGTGATCCAGGACATGAAGTAACCCTTCTGTAGTACAGACAGGACCCACTTGTCTGAGGTGAGGTTGGTCCACGCAGGGAGGCAGTGACAGTGGCAGGCCAACAGCGGTATAGAAAGAGGGGGTGGACGAGGCAGGGCCAGCAGGTAGTCAGATTCTACCTGCCCTGTCTTGAAAGGGCAGTCTCTGGCTAGAGGAGAAAGATGATCCAGCTGGAGGTGGCTGTTTCCTTGTGGGCTTGCTAGGCCTTGAAGGAGCAGCAGGATGAGAGTGCTTCCTAATAAGCTGAATTTTAGCTGCATAGTTTCTTTGTAACTTAGGAATGGGAGAAATCAACAAATGTTTCAGGTCCTGCATTTCTTTACCTTTTTGCTGGAGTGACTTGAAAAAGTGTGCTACCCAGCCAAACAATGTAGTATTATCCAAGGGAGCATCAGTAAGCTTTGACCTGAAGTCATCAGGCAGTGGTTTGCACGCGAAGCCAAGAGTATATGCGTAAGGCAGATGCAGATGCTGCTGACTTAGCAGAGGATTCAGCAGCATCTTAACTGCACTTTATGGGATGTCTGGTAACCTGGGAAGAGAGGGCCAGGAGGCAGGTCAGTGATGCTTTGGCAGAGCACTTTGGAATATCTGCCAGGAGTTTAGTGGCAGATTCCAAGACAGATAAGGCATACTTGGCCATGTGAGTTTGGTAATTTGTCCCTCTGAAGGACAAGGTAGCAGAGGTATAAATCTTTTTACCTAGACATTCCATTGTTTTGCTGTCTATGTCAGCAGGGAGAATAGTGGTAGTGGGCAGGAGTTTAGAGGCCTTGTTCATACAGATGGAGATGGTGGCTGGATCAGCAGGTGGACACAAGCAGATGTTTAGCAGTGTCAAGCACCTTGTAAAGTCAGTCTGGTGTGCGAGCAGCAGGAGGTTGGGAGTCTGGGTTAATAGATGCTGAGGAGAAGGCATCTAAAAAGGCAGGCAAGATAGGTGGAACCACAAATGGGCTTGGGGAATCCATCTGAATGAGGTCATATCTTTTTTGGACTTCAGTTATTTCAGAGGATTCCCATTTTAAGTGTTCCTTCATCCTGGAGAGTGTTTCTCCAAAAGTCAAGTCTTCTGCTGAGGAGTCAGGATCAACTGATTCTTCCTCAGGGGAGCCATACCCAAAAGGGGAATAAATCTATGAAGTGTAAGACAGCGACTCCTCTGAGGAATCAGAGATGTCTTCCTTTTCCCTAGTGATAGGGTCTGAAGTCTGAGGCCTAGGACTCAGGAGTGGAGGGGATGTGGAAGCACCAACATTAGAGGTAGGCCTCAAGTGCATGAAAGCACAAAAAAGGCTTGGACTAAAAGTCTGCACATCAGGCATACTTTCAGGAGAGAGGGGGGATGCTTTTTCCCTTCTTTTAAGGGGTCTAGCAGGTGGCTGACGCCTGGAATCAGGAGACTTTAAAGGGTCGGAGGGATCAGACGTACCTTCAGAGAATGCTGGTCCCCCCACCCCCGGTGTCGGAAACCGGTGCCAGTATAGCCTCAGTGGATGCACTCTCTCCGAGGGATTGTGCAGCATCCGTGGAGGAACCCACTCTACCCAATGCAGTGGATCTGGATCCCTCTACCAGGCTGATGTCGGCCACAGGCTGAGGACTGGATGGAAGGGGCTCAGCGGTAGATGAAGGCCATAGGGTCTTGGCCTTTTTTTGGCAGTTCCAAAGGAATGTCTGAGCAGTCCTCCATCCCTAAAGTAATCTGCTTAAGACATTGGTTTTCCAAGTAAAGCTTTAACGCATGCAAGCGGCTACATAGGGTCTTGTGTACAAACGCCTGGCAAATGGGGCAGGCCTTGTGGTAGTGTAACCATCCAAAAAGTACAGTTTTGTACCTACCATAAATGTAGATGTCCGATAGGCATGCATCTGCAGTCCTTACAAATGGGTTGTCCTGTCGTCAGGCAGCCCTTCGGTCGGCTGGACTCCAAAGTCTGGGTCTGGCCTCGGCTGATGTCGCACTCCACCCGACGTCATAGCTGCAGTTATTCGGGTATAAAGGCATCAGCCGACGCCATCTTCCTCAGTGTTTCTTGCCCCAGATGCCAGGTGCCCTCTAGGAAGGCTAAATTTGGATAATTGCAAAAGTTTCCAAATAAGAGAGAGCAAATAAAAATAAACATGTATATACATATATACAAACAAATACACCATAATAGATTCCCCCAGCTAGCTAGAAGATGGGTAAATACCCTAGGAGTACCTCAGAGGGGAAGGAGGGAGGGTAATCCTGACTGCAGATGCATGCCTATCGGACATCTACATTTATGGTAGGTACAAAACTGTACTATGTCCTTCAAGGATGCATCTGCAGTCCTTACAAATGGGTAGAATACCATAGCCAAACTGGGGGAGGAGAAGAGATTAGATTATGGTGTAGTTAAGATCCCTTGCAAAACAGCAGTGGCAAAACCTGCTCGGGATCTGGAGTATAAGGGTAAATTATAATGCTTGGCAAATGTATGCACGGAGCTCCAAGTAGCAGCCTCTAAAATGTCTTTTGTAGTCACTCCTCGTAAAAAAGCTGTGGTAGTGGCTGTAGCCCTTGTAGAGTGAGGTCTGATGTTTTCTGGAGTTTTCTTCCCATGGTAAGAGTAACAGAATCTAATGCAATTTCCTATCCACTTAGAGATTGTCTGTTTTGAAATTGCTTTTCCTTCCATTCCTGTTGCATATGCTACCAGTAGCTGGTCAGTTTTTCTATTGCCCTTGGTCCTGTCCAGGTAGTAACGTAATTGCCTGTGTACATCCAAGGTATGCAACAGTCTTTCTCCCCTGTTCTGTGGATTGGGGAAGAATGTAGGCAGGTGGATAGCCTGGTTTAAGGATACCCTGGAGACCACCTTTGGCATAAAAGTAGGATTTGTTCTCATGGACACTATCTTGATGGAAGATCAGGAAGGGCTGTACTGCCATTTATGCCTATAGTTCAGAAACCCTTCTTGCTGAAGTGATTGCAAGCAGGAAAACAGTTTTCCATGATAAGTACTGTAATTCTGCTGTTGCTGCTGGCTCGAAAGGTGGTAATGTCAACTTTTCTAGCACAAAGTTCAAGTCCCAAGCTGGCGATGGTGGCTTTCTAGGTGGTTTTACATATTTAATTCCTCTCAAACTGCCTGAGCAGAGGATGTGAGAAGACTGCACGATCCAAGTTGTATTCTGCTGAAATAGCTGATGCATGAATCTTGATGGAAGAATAGGGGAGGCCATTGTGGAAGAGCTCTGCCAAGTATTCCAGGATGTTGGCTATGTTTACCAGTGACACATTTTCTCCTTTTGCAGTACTCCAAATGTGATACCTTTTCCATTTTGCTGAATAATTTTTTCTTGTTGAGGGTCTGCGAGCCTCCAAGATAATGTCTTTAACCCTTTGGGATAAATCTGGGTTATTTGGTCTTATGCAATGTTCCAGGCAGTCAGCTGCAGTGTTTTCAGGTTTGGATGCAGGGTTTTGTAGTTGTTCTGTGTTAACAGTAAGGGAACTAGGGGTAGAGGCCATATTTGTTCCTGAGACATGCTCCTCAGTAATGGGTACCAATGTTGCCTTGGCCAGTCTGGAGCTATCAGGATGATCCTTGGACGGTCTTCTTTGATCTTCAATAGCACCTTGTGCATCAAAGGAAGTGGTGGGAATGCATATGCTGTCAGGCTTTTCCAACTGAAAGATAGGGAGTCCACTTTCCAAGCAAGTGGGTGGTACGTCCTTGTGCAGAATTTCTTCAGTTGGTGATTGTGTGGGGATGCAAATAAGTCTATTTCTGGTAGTCCCCATTTTCCTGTAATGGTTTTGAAGATGTCCGGATGCAGCATCCATTCGTAGGCATCCGTGGTAGTTCTGCTTAGTATGTCTGCTAGTGTGTTTTCTTTTCCTGGCACAAAAATTGCTTGTAACTGAATGTTGAAGCTCAGGGCCACATTCCAGAGGTCCATTGCCATCCGGCAGAGGATATGAATGTGTGCCTCCCTGTTTGTTGATGTACCACATAACTGTGGTGTTGTCTGTCCTTATCAACAGTTGACCTTGTCGAAGAAATGGTCTGAATGTCTGAATTGCCAGTTTTACTGCCAGCATTTCCTTTTGATTTATGTGTAGGTGCAGCTGGTCTTGAGTCCATAAGCCTTGTATGCACTTGTCCAGCATGTCGCCCCAACCGAGGTCTGAGGCGTCCGTTGTGATGGTCTGGCTTGGTTGAGTGCTGTGGAAGGGCAGTCCTTTGTCTGATTGACAGGCCTGAGCCCACCATTGGAATTCTTGTTTCAGGCATGGGATTATTGGGATTTGGGTTTCTAGGCTGTGCTTGTGCTGAGACCATAAATTCCTTAGGTACCACTGTAACTTTCTCATATGCAGTCTGGCATGTGGAAAGTACAGTTTTGTACCTACCATAAATGTAGATGTTCGAAGATCCACATTGCTGCAGTCCTTACACTTGGGTAGTCCGCTGTCCTCGGTCGGCCCGAATACCAAAGTATAAGGCTGACGTCGGTCAAGGCGCATTAATCTGACGTCAGGACGTCAGGGTACAAATGCGCATGACCGACGTCATATCCTCAGTCTTTTCTTGCCCCAGATGTCAGAAGACCCTAAACAGGTAAGGCCAAAACCAAAAAACAACCACACACTAAACACCCCTGCACCAAATCTATGTACAACATATACAAAATTACAAAAGTACAACCCAACCCACACAACCACCCCTAAACACAGAGGGGAAGGAGGGAGGGTAAATTGGACTGCAGCAATGTGGATCTTCGAACATCTACATTTATGGTAGGTACAAAACTGTACTATGTTCTTCATCTCACATTGCTGCAGTCCTTACACTTGGGTAGAATCCCAAAGCAGAGGTAAGGGAGGATGGCAAATCATAAAGCAGGAGCTGCCAAAATGCCCTGTAAAAGAGCAGTGGCAAAACCAGCCCTAGATTTAGAGTAGAGAGGAAGGTGGTAATGCTTAGAGAAAGTATGCACTGAACTCCAAGTAGCTGCCTCCAAAATATCCTTAGTTGCCACCCCCCTTAGAAATGCTGTAGAAGTGGCAGTAGCCCTAGTGGAATGAGGCCTAATCCCAGCTGGAATCTCCTTGCCATGATGGGAATAACAGAAAGCAATGCAAAACCCAATCCACTTAGAAATAGTTTGTTTTGACACAGGCTTGCCCTGAGAACTCAAAGCAAAAGAAACAAACAACTGCTGAGACTGCCTGAAATCCTTAGTCCTGCTTAAATAATAACGAACTGCCTGTGTACATCTAAAGTATGCAAAATCTTTTCCCCTTATTTTGGGGATCTGCATAAAAGTAGGCAAATGAATAGTTTGGTTTAAAGCCACACTAGAAACCACTTTAGGCATAAAGGAAGGATTAGTCCGTAAAGATACCCTATCCTTATGGAAAATCAAGAAAGGCTCAACCGCCATAAGGGCCTGCAATTCAGAAACCCTTCTCGCAGAGGTAATGGCCAACAAAAAAACAGTCTTCCATGACAAATATTTCAACTCAGCAGTAGCTGCAGGCTCAAAAGGTTGTAGAGTGAGTTTCTCCAACACAAAATTGAGGTCCCAAGCAGGAGTAGGAGCTCTACGTGGGGGTCTTATATTTTTTGCCCCTCTAAGAAATTGCTTGAACAAAGGATGAGAAAACAATGGTGGGTCACAATCATAGTGAGCTGAAATTGCTGCAGCATGAATCTTAATGGAAGAGAAAGACAAACCTTTGTCCAATAACTCAGTAAGATATTGAAGAGCCACACTCAAATTAGGCTCAGAAACATCCAAATCCTTTGCTGCACTCCAAAATAAAAATCTCTTCCATTTTTCTGCGTACACTTTCCTTGTACTAGGTCTTCTAGCTTCCATAATCACATTCAAAACTTGTTGAGGAAGTTGAGACCTGCTATGGTTCAAAACAGAATATGCCAGGCTGTTAGATGGAGAGTGAAGCTTGACATTGAGTAGATGACCGTCCTTCTGAGACAACAGGTGTGGAATCAAAGGTAAAGGCCAAGGAGGCTTCCTTACCAGACTTCTCAGTAATGGGTACCAGTGCTGTCGAGGCCAATCTGGAGCTATTAAGATCATCCTTGGTTTGTCCTGTCTGACCTTTAGAAGTACCTTTGGGAGGAGAGGCAGAGGCGGAAAGGCATACACATGAAGATTTTTCCAACTGAAAGAAAGAGCATCCACTTTCCAAGCTGTGTGATGAAACCTTTCTGTACAAAACTTTGGCAGCTGGTGGTTTAGAGGAGAAGCGAACAGATCTATGTCTGGAGTTCCCCAAGACACTGTCAATTTCTGAAATACATGAGGATCCAATTGCCACTCGTGGGGATCCATGATTTGCCTGCTTAACGCATCTGCTAAGGAGTTCTGTGCTCCCGGCAGAAACCTTGCCTGAAGATTTAGTTGCAAACTGAGAGCAGTGTCCCACAAAATCATTGCTTGCCTGCATAGAGGATAAGAATGTGTTCCCCCTTGCTTGTTGATGTACCACATGACAGTTGTGTTGTCTGTTAGAATCAACACCTGTCCTGGAAGAAGTAAATCCTTGAAAGCCATTAATGCAAACTGGACTTCCAACATCTCCTTCAAGTTATGTAGATGCTGTAGTCTGGCAGGCCACTTGTCTTGTATCCACTTTCCATTCAGATGAGCTCCCCAAGCTTTGTCTGAGGCATCTGTCGTTAGAATCTGACTCGCCTCTGGCCGGGTCACAGAGAGTCCCTTGTTTAGGTGACATTCCTGAGCCCACCACAAAAATTCCTTTTGAATGCAAGGTATTATTTGAATGTGTGTCCAGATCCTGGCAGTGCTGTGTCCATACATTTTTGAGATACCATTGCAGCTTCCTCATATGCAGTTTGGCATTGGGAAGCACCAGAATACAAGATGCCATGAACCCTAAGGCTTGAAGGACTGTCCTTGCAGTCAGCCCGGACTGATGAGATAGTTGACGGAAGTAAAGGGAAAGATTCTTTTGTTTGTCCGGGGTCAAAAAGGCCATCTGGGTTGCTGTATTCAGCCTCACACCCAGAAAGCACATGTCTTGAGAGGGTACTAGACTGGACTTTATTTCGTTCACAGAATACCCCAGGCATCTTAGCACTATCATCACATATTCCAAATGCTGAAGAAGCTCGTCCTTCCCTTGAGCCAGAATCAGGCAATCGTCCAAATAAGGATAGATCTGTATTCCTCTCAACCTGAAGAAAGCTATCACTGGAGCCAGAACTTTCGTGAATACTCTGGGCGCAGTAGATAAGCCAAAGGGCAATGCAGAGAACTGATAGTGAGAATTCCCAGCTCGAAAACGCAGATACTTCCTGCAACTTAGTCTGATGGGAACATGAAGGTAAGCCTCCTTGAGATCCAAAGTTACCATCCAGTGATCTTTGCCCAGCAGAGGCAAAAGCTGTTGCAACGTCAACATTTTGAACTTGGGAATGTCCAGATAAGTGTTGAGGATAGATAAATCCAAAATTGGTCTCCATGTGTTCCCCTTTTTTGGTACTAGGAACAGGCGAGAATAAAATCCTAGGCCCCTTTCTGGCATAGGAACCAGCTGTATGGCCCCTATTTGGAGTAACAGAGAAATTTGCTTGTAAGCTTCTATTCTTTGTTGAGGAGGAATGTCTGGCGTGCCTTTGAAAGGAGGCAAGGTATGGAAATAAAACCTGTAACCGTGGTGAATGATATCCAATACCCATCTGTCTTGGGTAATTAAACTCCAATTTTCTTTGAAAAGTGCCAATCAGCCTCCCAAAGGTGCTGCCAGGCGAGAAGGCTCTGGCAGCTGAAAAGGTAGGTCATTGGGTCTGTTTACGAAAGGACTGACCCCTGCCCTCACCAGAAGACTGTGCAGGTGAACTCCCTGTTCTAGGCCTAAAAGAGCCCTGAGCTCTGCCCCTACCACGTCTAGACCTACCCCTAGACTGGGAATCATAAGAAGGATATGTCCACCCTTGGTAGGCCAATTTTACTAAACTTTGGAGGCTGAACCTGCAAAAAATCTTTAACAGTCTGCATAGACTTAGCCTTGTCTTCCATTTTCTTTAAAACTGCTTCAACAGGAGAACCAAACAACACATCAGATTGTAAAGGAGCATCTAAAATCCTTGTCTTAACATGCTCAGCTAAATTCTGATCCCTCAGCCAGGCGTGCCTGCGAAGAACAGAACCAGTGGCAGCCACCCTCGAAGAGGCCTGTACAGCATCAAAACCACATTGCAAGGAATGCTTACCCACCTGTTCAGAAACATGTACTAAATCTTGTAACTCTTTACATTCAATACCTTCCGCCAGAGCATCTACCTTAGACTAATTGTGAAAGGAGATAGTTTTGATATTTCAACATGTGAAACTGGCAATTCAAAGCCCTCATGGCTAAAGTGGAAGAAGTATAAACTTTCTTTCCCCATCTATCCAAAGCCCTTGCCTCTATCTGGAGGAACCGGATTTTTAACAACAGAAGCCTTAACACCTTTAGGCCCCTGAGAAACAGTTTCTGGGTCTGCCCTAGGACTCTTAAAAAGATACTTATGAGCTTCAGGCACCCTATAATACCTATCCGGTTTAACAGGAGCAGGAGGCAAAGAATCAGGATTAAGAGAAGCCTCTGCAAAAACATCTTCCACCACATTCAGAACAGGAGGTATAGCTAAAGGCCTATGCTGGGGTAGAAACAAAAATTCCCTAAGCCTTTTCCTGGAATCAGAGAAGTCCTGACCTTCCCATTTAAAATGCTCCCTCATGGAATGAAGAGTCTCTGAAAACGAAAAATCCTCAGGAGGAGAAGCAGAAGGAGTAGAATCATCCACATCAGAATCAGAATAAGGAGAATACTCCTGCAAATCTTCAGCCGAAGACTCGGAAGCATCCGAACCCTGCTCAAAACTCCCAAGCTCAGGTTCCACCCTAGGCCTCTTATCAGGAGGGGGCATAGAACCTCTAATCAGAGTAATTAAATCTTCTGCCATTTTAAGCATATGCTTCTTGGGCACAGACCCTGAAGTACTAGGGGTGACACCAGCTGAAGCTAAACCTGGCCTGCCTCTGGGAGAAGCCTTGGAAACAGAAGGGGAGGGCCTAACCACCTTAGGCAGGGAGGGAGAACAGCTACCTGAGAAGCCCCTTCAGCCTGGCCTACCTCCTGAGAGGACACATCTTGTAATAATAAAGTCTCCCTGGGACTCCAAAGAAACTTCTGGCTGAACCTCCGGCTCCACCGAGCCTCTAAAGAACCGGCGTCGGGACGGACGGTTCTTCTAACCTAGGCTTAGCTGCTTTGTCCTTGCGCTTTTCGACGAAGCGGCCGGAGCATCCGGCGGCATTTTATAGTTGCACCGCTCAAGACTAACCTGGCACAATCTAATCTTCTTTATAGTGCGTTTGTTAAACCTAGCACAAGAGCGACACCCAACAACGTCGTGCTCAGGCCCTAAACAAGGTATACACAAGGTATGATAATCCCTATGAGGTATCTGTTTCCCACAAGAAATACAGTTATTCACTTTTTCTGACATCCGGTAAAATACTGAGGCAAGAAAAAAACAAAATATTCCCCAACGGGGTACTTAGCCAACTTCGATTCGGTCTGAAACTCCGACTTCGAAAAATCTCAGAACGCCAACCCGCACTCGCAACGCTGCTTCTGCATCGGACCATGCGGCAAAAAAGACTGAGGATATGACGTCGGTCATGCGCATTTGTACCCTGACGTCCTGACGTCAGATTAATGCGCCTTGACCGACGTCAGCCTTATACTTTGGTATTCGGGCCGACCGAGGACAGCGGACTACCCAAGTGTAAGGACTGCAGCAATGTGAGATGAAGAACATCCAATATTATGCAGGATGCCATGAAACCCAGAGCTTGCAGGACTTTTCTTGCTGTTAGCTGGTTCTGTTTTGTTAATGCCAAGAAGGAGAGAGGGAGTTGCTCCTGTTTTTCTACTGTTAGGAATGCCATTTGTTTTGATGTGTCCAGCTCTGCACCCAAAAAGGTTATCCTTTGGGATGGTATCAGTCTTGACTTTTTTATATTGACTGTGTATCCCAGGGCTTGCAGTAGATGAATGACCCTTTTCAAGTCTTTTGCTAGCTTGTTTTTGTTGTCCGCTTGTAACAGGCAGTCGTCCAGGTAAGGGTAGATTTGAATTCCCTGAAGCCTGCAATGAGCAATTACTGATGCCAGGCATTTCGTGAACACTCTAAGCACTAGATAAGCCAAAGGGCAATGCTGAGAATTGATAATGCTCTGATCCTGCAAGAAATCTGAGGTACCTTCTGCAATTTGGTCGTATGGGGACGTGCAGGTATGCCTCCTTGAGATCTAGAGTTACCAGCCAAGACTCCTTGCCCAACATGGGAAGAAGCTGCTGTAGGGTCAGCATTTTGAATTTTGGGACAATGAGGTATGTGTTTAAAGCGGACAGGTCAAGAATAGGTCTCCATTGGTTTTCCTTTCTTGGTACCAGGAAGAGCCTGGAGTAAAATCCTTGTCCTTGTTCCATAGATGGTACCTTTTCTACAGCTCTCATCCTTAGTAAGTGAGTTATTTGTTTTAGAGCTTCTGCCTTTTGATTTGGAGGTAGGTTTGGCATTCCTCTCTTCCTTGGTAGAGTATGGAAGTGAAACCTGTAACCTTGGTCTATTGTCTGTAAAATCCACTTGTCTCCTGTGATGTAATGCCAGTTTACTGAAAATAAGGCTAGCTTCCCGCCTAAGGGTGCTTCTAGTTGTTCCCTGGTAGGCGGTGCCAGAGCCAAGTCACTGTGATTGTCCTGTGGTAGTGGTGGTGGCTGGATCTGTGGCTGTACCTCGCTGGTTGTTAGCCTGCCACTGGCGTCCCCTGTAGGCACCTCTGGGTTGACCCCTGCCTCTTGAGCGCCTATTCCTGCCTCTCTGAGCTCTGGAGGTGTCTGGAAAGGACCAATTCTTGGAGGGCCAATTCCTGCTAAACCTTGGAGGTTGGACCTGCAAGAAATCCTTGACTGTCTGGACGGATTTTGTCTTCTCTTCCATCTTCTTCAGTACCTGCTGTGCAGGAGAGCCAAACAAATTGAGCTTGTCCATGGGAGCATCTAGGAGCTTTGATTTAACATGGTCTGGTAAGGACTGCTCTTTTAACCATGCATGTCTTCTGATCACTGTGCCAGTCATGGCTGATCTAAAGGAAGCCTCCAGTGCATCACAGCCGCATTTTAAGGAATGGTTACTGACCTGCTGAATGTTATGTACCATTTCCTGAATAGATTTTTTGTCTAATAGTTCATCCGAGGACAGCTTTTTAGTTAACTGGTCTAACATAAATTCTTGATACTGGATCATGTGGAATTGACAGTTCAAGGCCCTAGCTGAAAGAGTAGCAGAAGTGTAAACTTTTTTACCCCATCTCTCTAAGGCCCTAGATTCCCTTTCAGAGGGGAGGGTTTTTTTGGCAGAGGTAGCTGCTACAGCCTTAGGTCCCTGGGAGATAGTTTCGGGATCTGCAAAAGGAGCCTTATACAAATGATAATGTGTGTCCAGAACCCTGTAGTACCTATCGGGCTTAGCAGGGGCCGGAGGAAGAGAATCAGGAGCAGTACACGCATCATTAAATGCATCATCCACAACAGTAAGAACTGGAGGAATGGCTAAAGGCCTATGTTGTGGTAAATGCAGAAAGGTTCTAAGCCTTTTTCTAGAGTCTGAAAAATCTTGGCCCTGCCATTGAAATTGTTCCCTCATAGCATGTAAGGTTTCCCCAAAGGAAAATTCCTCAGGCGGAGAGGCAGAAGGAATGGACTCTTCAGCATCAGAGTCTTCATAAGGGGAAAAAGGGCCTTCTGGAGGGTTTGAATTATCTGAATCATCAGAGGAGTCATCTGTAGAAACTGGCTCAGGGGGCTCAACTCTAGGCCTCTTCTCTGGAGGTGGGTGAGAGGCCCTGTCTGGGTGTGGTTGGGATCCCCGGATCAAAGAAATGAGATCCTCTGCTAGACTAAGCATTTGTGAACTAGAGCTAGGCCTGTGAGAGGGGGTCTTAGCAGGCACAGTTTTGGTAGATTTAGCTGCTTTAGCCCTGGCAAAGGCCTTAATCGACATGGTTGCAGATGGCCTAGCAGCTCCATGTGCAGGGGTAGAAATATCCAAGGGGATAGTATCAGATAAATCCTGGGAACCTGCAAGAACAGGTGGGATTGCAGTAGCCGATTCAACCATGTTGGATGAGGCCTCGGTAGGAGGTAAGCCGGCTGAAGGAAGAACTGGGCTCTGTTTCAGCCGAAACCGAGACACTTCGGTTGGCTTAACCGCGTTTCGCCAAACCGGACGCGAGTGTCGGTCCTTTCTGCGCTTTTAGATATTTGCGTAGTCGGAGGATCCGACGGCATAATGTAAGCAAAAGCGGAGCCGAAAAACTCCTCAGCAAATTCGACCGACGCCTAAGCGTCCGTCGGTTAAAAGAAGCACAGGCTAGACAAGCTGCTACGCCGTGGTCTGGGCCTAAACAAGGTAAGCAGTAAGAGTGGAAATCTTTATGAGGTATTTGTTTCCCACAAGTTAAACAGTTATTCACTTTTTCTGACATCGGCTGAGGCAAGAAAGAGTCCAACGGGTACTTAGCTTTTAGAAGTCTTCGTAGTAGTAGAAGTATTCAGTAGTAGTAATCTCTAGTTCTGACTGACCGCACTTGAACAGCTTCTGCTTGGCGCCACGGCAAGAAAGACTGAGGAAGATGGCGTCGGCTGATGCCTTTATACCCGAATAACTGCAGCTATGACGTCGGGTGGAGTGCGACATCAGCCGAGGCCAGACCCAGACTTTGGAATCCGGCCGACCGAAGGGCTGCCTGACGACAGGACAACCCATTTGTAAGGACTGCAGATGCATCCTTGAAGGACATCAGAAAAGGCACTTATCGTGGGCGTCCCTGTGAGGGATCTGGTGGCCGCACTGACATTTACCTTTTCTGCATGACAAGAACAGGCAATAGTTGTAAAGGAAGGACTGAAAAGGTCACCAATGGGGTAATTATCTTATTCAAATTCAACATCAGCAGTAGCACCTGGCATACGACCGGCAGCTGAGATGTTCTGACAGCTAGTGCGTGCTGTCACTTATGGCCCTCATTCCCTCAGACACGTCAAACATCACACACACCTCAAAGGGACTAAAAACATTTGTACACTGGCCATACGTACGCAAGACGAGTAAACCTATATGCAGGATACTGCAACATGGGAATAGGAGGACATCTTCAATTCTCCCAGTAGGAAAACAGAAACTGAGAAAAAACAGTGCGCCAATTAAATTTTTTTTTTTTGGTAAAATTCAGTTACTGGAGTAGTAAATACACTGCCTGGATGCCAGCAAAGAAAATATTTAGAAAACTTGAAAGAAAATCAACCAGAAAAGGTGGAGAAACAATGGAAAGAATTCTGCAGCCATTCAGCAAAATGTAGTTGTGTCAGCTTTGGGTCAAGAGATGCCTTCCAATATTTGAGGGGAAAAAAAAAATCAAATGCACTCAGAGGTGATTAAAATAAATGAAACACTGAAAGAATATGAGATTTCTCAAGAACCGTTTAAAAAATAGTTAGATGACAAAACGTGCAGAGAAAACCTGAGATTTTCTGCTGTACCAGAAAAACTGGAAGGAACGTACTGCATTACTTTTATGAAAGCACAAAGAAGCAACTGGACTGGTGTTCCACAGCAGAATTTGTTACATGAAAGGGCATATCAAGTGTATGCTCCACACCTCGTCATAAGACAGAAGCCAAGACTTGTATTACTAAAGAAGCAATCATAACCAGCAGAAAGTGTTGATCCTGACATTACTGTGGCAGAAGGGCAAAGTATTAAAAGCTGGAGGCAGCAAGTGTTTGCAAATGATTATTCACTGTATACCAGGCAGAAGATAATTAGAAGTTATGTACTCACCATAACGTTCCATCTGAGTAGGTGTATTCATTTGTCTGCAACCTGTGGGTTATGGATCCGATATCGGATCCGAACCGGCATGGTTTTCCAGCTATGGATCCAAGCTCTCAGCTCCTCCCCTCACCCATAATGCCCTGCTCTACCCTCTTGACCTCAGATCGAGTTTGCCAAAGCAACAATACCCTGAAAAGGGTAACATAGAATAAGCAGGAAACTGAAAGGCCAGGGGGATAGGAGGGCGGAGTTGCAGACAAATGAATACACCTACTCAGATGGAACGTTATGGTGAGTACATAACTTCTAAATCTGAAGTAGGATATTCATTTGTCTGCAACCTGTGGGACAGAGTCCCCAGCTACCTGAATCTTGGCCATCATGGAAGGATATTCGAGCACCGGAGCCAAAGGATGCTCTACCCCTAGATGCAAGATCCAACTTATAGTGAGAAATAAATGTATGAGATGAAGCCCACGTGGCTGCTGCACAAATATCATCTAGAGGAATCCTAGCCTTGAAGGCTGCCGAGGTAGATACTGACCGGGTTGAATGGGCATGAACACCCTTCGGTACGGGCCTTCCTGACGCTTGATAAGCCAATAAAATGCACTGTGAAATCCAGCGGGAAAGAGAAACTTTAGAAATTGGCTTGCCCAAATTGAATTTTGCAAAGGAAATAAACAGCTGGTCGGATTGCCTATGACCAGCTGTCCTGTTGAGATAAAATCTAAGTTGCCTGTGAACATCTAGTGAGTGTAGCTTATATTCACCTTTGTTTTCATACTTAGGGAAGAAAACAGGGAGGTTAATGGATTGATTAATGTTTGCTTCAGAAGCGATTTTAGGAAGGAAGGACGGGTTGGTCCTGAGGGAGACACGGTCGGGGTGAAATACCAAGTAAGGAGGTTTAGCTGATAAAGCTTGAAGTTCAGAAACTCTCTTGGCTGACGTAATGGCCACCAAAAAGGCTGTCTTGTAGGACAAGAATTTGAGATCCAGTAGAGCGGGCTCGAAAGGGGGAGCGGTCAAGGCCTGTAGAACCAAAGAAAGGTCCCAGGGAGGAACTGCTTGTTTTATAGGGGGCCTGAGAAGGAAAGTACCTTTAAGAAATGTTTTGCACAATTTGGCTGACATAAGAGGATAAGACTCTTGCCCAATGTGATAGTGAGAAATTGCCGCCAGTTGAACTTTGACTGTGGAACTGCTGGCACCTTCATGAAAGAGAGAGGTTAGAAAATCAAGCACTACAGGGAGAGGGACCGTGAAGGGATTTAGGCCTTGCCGCTCCGCCCACACAGAGAAACGTTTCCATTTGCTTCGGTAAACCTTTCTAGTGGATGGTTTATGAGCCGCCACCAAAATAGCCTTTACCGGTGAAGAAATACCGGGAGTCCTTATCAAGAGTGGAACTGGAGCAGCCAAGCGGTCAGCTTCCTCAAAATACACTATTAAGAAAGGGAAACCTAAACTTTCACACAGAATCACTGAAAAAAACAAAAATTCTCTATTTTTTAACAAGAATAGAAACCACTTAGCTGAGAGCTATGTATCCAAATCCAGTCACCAGCGCGGCAAACGAGATCTGAGGTCAAGAGGGTAGAGCAGGGCATTATGGGTGAGGGGAGGAGCTGAGAGCTTGGATCCATAGCTGGAAAACCATGCCGGTTCGGATCCGATATCGGATCCATAACCCACAGGTTGCAGACAAATGAATATCCTACTTCAGATGCACATTTATCCCAGCAAACAGGGAATACTGAGAGGCAGGTGTGAGATTCAAGATGCTGTATCCAGCTGTCTTCAAAGTGTTTTTTTCATGGAGAGAAAGTAATTTTTTGACAGAACAGGCTACGGAGGAAATGTGCAGTTTCCATTTATTGACTGATTTCAGAGTTGCTGATCATCTTCCTGTTTGTCTCCATCTCCCAACTCTTACTCTGGTTCAAGTCCAAGGTGTTGCTGATTCCCCTAGTAAACTCCTTTGCTTTTTTTTCTGTCTCAAGCATTTTCCCTTGGAACACTGGAAAAGGTTTCACTGGCAAGGTATCTCTCAGAATCTTACTGTCAGAAGAATGAGAGGCAGAGTCCCCCTTCTGCTTGCTGATTCACTTTTTGTTGGATAAACTATTTCCTCCGTAGCCTGTTCTATGTCAAAATAATTACTCTGACTCTCCATGAAAAAAACACTTTGAAGACAGGTGGATACAGCATCTTGAATCTCACACCTGCCTTTGTTTGCTGGGATAGATGTGCTTTTCTTCTGCCTGTGCTTGCTGATTCACGTTTTGTTGAATAAACTATTACATACAGTAAAACACATTTGTGTAGTATATAGTCTGGGGTAATTTAAATGGGGGGGCAGTCTTTTCAGTGACTGTTATACATGTTAACAATATTTAAGTAAACAACTACTTTATTTGTAAGAAATAGAGGTTTTACAGCACACACAAAAAAAAAGGCTGGACAAAAGCAAATGTAATGTTTATACGACTGACCTTTGCCTTTTGGGGTAGGGTGTAAAAAAGCACTGATTATATGTAAAATTAGGATATTTTCTCACTATTTTACAATGGTGAATGTCTAGATTACTATCTTTGGCTTCAGCTGTAAACAGGTGGTTCTGTAAGCACATATTCTATAAAAATAAGAAAATGATGAAAGCCATGAAAATGCTAAGCTTCTTACAACTGCAAGCATATTAGCATGCTTGTTTTCCACTGGCAAATTTTCAGTGGATTCGAGATGTCTCTAGCTGAGGGCAGCTGTACATTCTTTTGAGTGAAATTTACAGATTCATTGCTTAATACATTTCCATAGAAACATGTCTGCAGGTGCAAGTAGTTCTTCAGAATTCTGAGTATTCTTTGCCGAGGGACATGCAAAATTTAAAGGTACAATGGCAAGCAGTTAAGTGAAAATTTGAGTTTGAAATTATGGGAAGTGAATAACAGGCAAGAACCTGCCTTGCAGCCATAATAATTTAATGCAGTTAACAGGACTGTGTATACTTAAACTTTATTTAAAGATAGCCAAGTGCACTTTTTCTTAGGAATAAAAGTTAATGTTTTATGAAAGTATGCAAGGTGCATTTTAAATGGGGGGGGACATGAAAAGAAAGTAAAGTTGTGTAAATTCTTACCATAACCATAGATGGCCTCTTCCATATTGCGGTATTCTACATGTGGGTTTACCCTTCTTCCTCTCCAGTTCTACCGGCCAAGTTTCCAATGATTTTCAGTCCCTCTGGGTGCGTCGGACGTTTGACGTGGCGGCAGGAACGTGGGCCATAAAATTGATGTCTGGACGCACCAGCCCTCAGAACCTAAAAATTGGCTCCACTTGGAGTGCGTCCTGTAAAGGCATAGCCTGTCCATTGTCATCCAAGAGGGCAAGTGCAGTCTGACAATAAGGGAAGGTGGGAGGGAAGGAATATTGCAACATGGAAGAGAAGGACATCTATGGTTATGTAAGATTTTACACAACTTTTCTATGTCCTTCTATTCCAATGTTGCAGTATTCTACATGTGGGGGAGTAACAAAGCTCACTGAGGATTGGGTAGTGGCCTAGATGAGGTTTCCAGGAAATCGTGTAGGATAGCCCTGACAAACCCTGCCCTAGCCCTGGAGATATGGTCTAATTTGTAGTGTTTGGTAAAGGTGTGCATTGTGGACAAAATGGGTGCCTCAAGAATGGCACTGATTCTAGCCCTTTGAAAAATGCTCCAGAAGAGGCCATTGTTCTGGCGGAGTGGGCTTTGACATTACCTTGTAAGGACTTTCCATGGTGTATGTAAGCAGAAGGAAATGGCCCTGGAAATCCAGGCTGAGATGGTCTGTTTGCTCACAGCTTTCCCCAAGGCTCTAGGATGGAAGGAGACAAACAGCTGGTCAGATTTCTTAAAGGGCTTGGTTTTATGAAGGAAAACTGTAGTCTGTGGATGTCTAGGGAATGAAGTACTCTCTCACTTTTCCCCTGCAGATTAGGGAAGAAGGTAGGCAAGTGGATGGCCTGATTCAAGGAAAGGTCACTCACAACTTTGGGAGTGAATGACAGGTTAGTCATGAGAGTCACCCTGTCCAGGTGGAAGATTAGAAAAAGTGGTGTAGCCATCAGAGCTTAGAATTCTGAGACCCTTCTGGCTGAGGTCAGGGCTTATCAGTAAAAAGTACAGTTGTGTACACTTACCATAAAGGTAGATGTTAGAAGAGTGTATTCACTGTTGCAGTCATTACATTTGGGTAATCTGCTGGCAGGTTGCCCTCAGTAGGCCCGATTAACTAAGTCTTTGGTCCTGCGTTGGTTGCTGTCCCTTCTTCCATGACGTCAGGAGTATAAAACATGCAGACGCCATTACATCAGTTTTTTTTGCCCCAGATGTCAGGTGCCCCCCTAATGGGGAGCAAATAAAATTAAACACACAAAAATATACCTCCAACCAAAAGCAAATACACCAAAAAGGCTTTTAAGCATAGTAAAAGAAAGTAGAGGTATAGCCAGAGAAAATTAAAGGCCTGGAGGGAGGGTAACCAGGACTGCAACAGTGAATACACTCGAACATCTACACTTATGGTAAGTGTACACAACTGTACTATGTTCTTCGTGTTTCACTGTTGCAGTCATATTTGGACAGATTCCCAAAGCTATGGTTGGGAGGAGGAGTTTATACAGTATTAGGGCCAGCTATAAGGCCCTGCAAGACAGCAGTGGCAAAGCCAGCTCTGGATTTAGAGAAAATTGGTAAATGAAAATAACGGTGAAAGTATGTACAGAACTCCAAATAGCAGCTTCTAGAATATCCCTTTTAGAAACACCTCTGAGAAAGGCTGCAGAAGTAGATGCAGCCCTGGTGGAGTGAGATCTGATCCCCTGGGGGATGGGCTTTTCATGGTGCTTATAGCATAAATGATTGCAATAGCTTATCCATTTAGAAATGGTTTGTTTTGAAATAGCCTTCCCATCTGCCCCTGCAGCAAACTCTACCAGCAATTGTTCAGATTTTCTTCCAGACTTAGTCCTGTCCAAGTAGAAACTAAGTTTTCTGTGCACATCCAAGGAATGCAGAATCCGTTCCCCTTTGTTCTGTGGATTGGGAAAGAAGGTTGGCAAATGAATGGACTGATTAAGAGCCACACTGGAAACCACTCTGGGCATGAAGAATGGATTGGTCCTCAGAGATACCCTATCCGCATGAAAGATGATGAAAGGCTCCACTGCCATAAGGGCCTGTAATTCAGATATCCTTCTAGCTGAAGTGATTGCTAAAAGGAAGGCTATTTTCCAAGTAAGAAATTAAGTCTGCAGTAGCAGCTGGCTCGAAAGGAGGTAGAGTGAGTTTCTCCAAAACAAAGTTTAGGTCCCAGGCAAAGGTAGGAGCTCTCCTGGGTGGTCTCAAGTTCTTTGCCCCTCTGAGATACTGCTTGAGCAGGGGATGAGAGAAGAGGGGTGGTAATGTGTTATAGTGGGCTGAAACAGCTAAAGCGTGGATTTTAATAGAGGAAAAAGACAGGCCCTTGTGAAGCATTTCAGTTAAGTACTGCAAAATCTGAGGTAAATTGGGCGCTGCTGTGCTTATCCCTAAAGATAGGTTCCAGGCACAGAATCTTTTCCATTTGTCACAATAAAATTTTCTAGTACTAGGCCTTCTCGCCTCCAAGATGACATCCATCACAGGTTTGCTAAGGGATAAGGGTGAATTTAAGTGATTAGCCAAGCGGCAAGGTTCAATGTTGGAAGCGGAGGGTGCAGAATTTGGTTTTCCTGCTGAGACAGCAAGGAAGGGGTCTGAGGCAGGTGGCATGGAGATATTTCTGACACACTGCACAGGAGTGGGTACCAGTGTTGGTGTGGCCTGTCTGGAGCAATCAAAGTTATTCTCGTTTCTTGGCTTGTCCTGTTTGACTTTTAGCAGAACTTTGGAAAGCAGAGGCAGAGGGGAAAAGGCGTAGACTGACAGGTTTTTCCAGCTGAAGGACAGAGCATCAACTTTCCAGTATTCTTTGTGGGGAGTCCTTGTGCAAAACTTGTCCAACTGGTAGTTCTGGGGGGGGGGGGCAAATAGATTTATGTTTTGGCTCCCCCATTTGCTTGTCAACATGTTCAAAATCCGTGGCTCCAGTTTCCACTTGTGTGGGTCCATGAGATTTCTGCTTAGTCCATCTGCCAGTGTATTCAATTTTCTTGGCAGAAATTGAGCCTGTAGGTGCACCTGGTAGCTAGGCTGTGTTCCACAATGCCATGGCTAGTCTGCAGAGGGGGTAAGAATGTATACCCCCCTGCTTGTTTATGTACCACATAACCATGGCATTGTCCAACTTTACCATTAGTTGTCCTGGAAGAATGTAATCCTTGAAGGCTGTCACAGCATTCTGTACAGCTAACATTTCTTTTTGACTGATATGTAGGTGCATTTGATTTGGGTTCCATTTGCCATGAATGCACTTCCCTGCATAGTCTGATGCATCTGTAGTTAGGGTTTGGGTGGCAGGGAGTAGTGTGAATGGCAGTCCCTTGTTTTGGTGGCAGGCCTCTGCCCACCATAGGAATTCCAGGCGTAGGCAAGGAATGATAGGAATCATTGTTTCCAGGCTGTGAATGTTGACTCCATAAACTTTTTAGATACCACTGAAGTCTCCTCATATGCAGTCTTGCATACGGAATTAGAAGAATACAGGAGGTCATGAACCCCAGGGCCTGCAGAATTTGTCTTGCAGATAACTGGGTTTTTGTGGCCACCTGCTTGAAATAAGTCATCAACTGAATTTGCTTTTCTGGCGTAAGGTAGGTCATCTGGGCAGTTGTATTCAAGCTTGCACCAAGGAATGTAATTCTTTGAGAGGGTACCAGTTGTGATTTCTTTTCGTTTATAGTGTACCCTAGACAAGTTAGAACCCTTTTTACAAATGCCAGATGCTTTAGAAGAATGTCTGTTTTCTGCCTGAATTAGACAGTCGTCCAGGTATGGATAAATTTGAATATTTCTTTCCATGCAAAAAGCAATTACAGGTGCCAGGCACTTTGTGAAGACCCTGGGCGCAGTAGATAAGCCAAAGGGCAGTGCAGAGAACTGGTAATGAAAATAGCCTGCTTTGAAGCGGAGGTATCTTCTGCAAGATTCCCCGCTTGGGATATGCAGGTAAGCCTCTTTTAAGTCTAGAGTTACCAACCAGGCATCTTTGCCCAGCATAGGTAGTAACGGTTGAAGAGTCAGCATCTTAAATTTTGGAATGACCAGAAATGTATTTAGAATGGATAAGTCCAGAATTGGACGCCATGATTTGTCTTTTCTGGGTACCAGGAAAAGTCTTGAAAAGAAACCTTGTCCCATTTCCTCTTCTGGTACTGGTTGAATAGCCCCCATATTCATGAGGGACAGAACTTGTTTCTGGGCCTCTGCCCACTGATTTGGAGGCAGACCTGGCCATTCGTTTGGGATTGGCAAGGTATGGAAATGAAAACTGTATCCCTGGGATACTATATTTAAAACCCATTTGTCCTGGATAATCAGTTGCCAGTTTCATGCATGAAGTGCTAGTCCCCCCCCCCCCCAAAAAAGGGGCGGACAAGAGGTAAAGTGCTTGGTGAATATAGAGGAAAGTCATTGAGACTGCTTACCATAGGGAGGTGCCTTGTTGCTTCCAGGTTTGGAGGAGGAGGCACCCCATTGTTTTGTTCTAAAAGTTCCTTGTGACTGAAACCTGGAGCCTTTGGAATGTCTGGATTTGACTTGAGCGGCTCTTGAGGGAACTGGAAAGGACCAGTTCTTAGAAGGCCAGTGCCTACTAAATCTGGGTGGCTGTACTTGTAAGAAATCTTTCACAGTTTGCATAGATTTAGCTTTATCTTCCATCTTTTTTAAAACGTCTTCAACCTTATTACCAAAGAGACTGTCCTATTGTAAAGGAGCATTCAACAATTTTGCTTTAACAAGGTCAGGCAGATTTTGCTCTTTGAGCCAAGCATGCCTTATCACAGATTCATTTAAAGCAGCCCTGCAAGAGGCCTACAAAGAATCAAAACCAAACTGCAAAGTATGTTTTCCAATTTGTTCAGCTGAATGTAATAAATCCTGCAACTCTATTTTCCACAGAGTCAGAAATCAACAATTTTCTGTTTAAGTAGGCCCATGACATGCTGTTGATATTTAAGCATATGAAATTGACAGTTTAAAGCCCTGATTGCCAAGGTTGCAGACGTGTTATACTTCTTACCCCATCTATCCAGTGCCCTGGAATCTGTCAGAAGGGGTAGGATTTTTAGCAGTAGAGGCCTTAACGCCCTTGGGACCCTGAGAAATGGTTTCAGGATCAGTAGTAGGGTTTTTGAAAAAGAATGTGTGAGAATCAGGAACCCTGTAGTATCTGTCTGGCTTATTAGGAGCAGGAGGCAGAGAATCGGGAGTTGTACTGGATTCTGAAAAAACATCAACAATGTCTAGGACTGGAGGTATAGCCCAAGGCCTATGTTGAGGAAGAAGAAGAAAATCCCCAAGTCTCTTTTTAGATTCAGAGAAATCCTGACTTTCCCAGTGGAAATGTTTCTGTAAGGTATGTAAAGTTTCCCGAAAAGAAAAATACTCAGGGGGAGAAGCAGAAGGGATGGAATCTTCTGCATTAGAGTCATAAGTAGGTATAGACAAATCCTGTTCATCAGAAGAAATAGAATCCTGTTCAGAAGATTCATAATCAATGTCTTGCCTAGGCCTCTTGGGGGGGGGGGGGGGGTTTGGCTATCCCTGATCAGAGTAATTAAATCTTCAGCCATTTTGATCATTTGTTTTTTAGGCATAGGCATCGGTCTTTTAGACACAGATTTAGATTTTGGCCTTAGTTTTGAAGATGGCGTCTGTTTAATATACAAATCTTTAGGCCTGAAAACACCCTCAGAAGCCGCTGCCTGCACAGCCCCTCCAGACCCATCTAAGGTAGAGACATCCGCGGGTTCCATAATTGAAGCATCTTACGGCATACCTGACTCCGAGTAGGTCTCAGTAGTGGCCTGCGAATCAGAAGTAGCGGGTATATCAGGGGCTGCGAAAGTGCCTCACTGAGTACTGGCGACTGGCGTAAGAGAAGTGTCGTTGTCAGTTTTGTACCTCGATGGCCTCTCTTTTTCTTTGCATTTTTTAGGAATTCCGGTAGTCTGATTGCTAACAGACGACATTTCTGGATAATTAAATCGTGAGCCAAAATATTTAGAAGCAAAAATATACAGACGTTTAATAGTGTGTTGATTAAATTTAGCACAAAACTGACAGCAAGGTACGTTGTGATCAAGGCCTAGGAAAGGAATACAGTACAAATGAAAATCCTTATGAGGTATTTGCTTCCCACAAGTAATGCAATTATTAACTTTTACTGACATCGGTAAGGAGCAAGAAAAAGTCTACCCAACAGGGTACTTAGCTTTTTAGTTGAAGACTTCGGTTCTGAAACTCGAAAACAAAAATTTCAGGAGTCGGCCGACCGGCATTTGCGAACTGCTTCTGCTTCGGGAACCGTGCAGCAAGAAAGACTGATGTAATGGTGTCGGTTGCATGTTTTATACCCCTGACGACTTGACGTCATGTAAGAAGGGACAGCAACCGACGCAGGACCCCAGACTTTGTTAATCAGGCCGACTGAGGGCAACCTGCCAGCAGATTACCCAAATGTAATGACTGCAACAGTGAAACACGAAGAACATCCCAGAGGCTCAAATTAGGAACATCCAGTTCCCAGGAAATGCACAGGTCTTCTAAGAACCACAGGTTGGGGGATGGTTGGAAGAGAAGGTGAGGAAGAATGAAAGACAATGCAGATGCCAAATTATGGCAAGTACATAACTTATAAAGCTGATGATGTCCATCTCATTCTTCCTCACTATTGGGTCAGAGTCCCAATCTACATAACCTTTGAGTGGCTTCAAGAAGGATATGCCAGAGCACTGCTGAACAAAAGGAAGCTCTGCTTCTGGAAACAATGACCAGTTTGTAATGCTTCATAAAGGTACGAGTTTTTGACCAGGTGGCTGTTGAACAAATAGTCAATCGACACTATGGAGGAAAAGGTAGATGACGCAGCCACAGATCTAGTTGAATGGGCTTTAGGAGGATGACGCCATTGTAGCCTACTTCTGGAACAGATTGGAGAAATGCAGTCTGTGACCCATTTAGCTACAGTAACCTTGGAGACTGCTTGGCCTAGACAGCTGTGTGAAAAGGACACAAATAGTTAAGTCTTTCTACAATGTTTTGTCCTGTGTAGATAAAAATATAGTTTCTATCAAGATACAGCATATGTTCCCCCTTGTTTGAAAAGTTTGGAAAGAAAACTGGCAATTATGTGGACTGGCATAAGTCTGCCTCTGTGACTACCTTCAACATAAAGGAGAAATCAGTATGAAGGGCTACTCTTTATGAAAAATAATGTAAAGAGGTTTAGAAGGTAAGAGCCTGTATTTCAGAGATGTTTTTTTGCTGATGTGATGGCTACCAAAAAGACAGTTTTCCAAGAAATTAATTTCATCTTACAATCACTAGCTGGTTTAAAGGGCTTCTGAGTTAGGCCTTGTAGTATTATGTTAAGATCCCATGGAGGGGAAGGATCTTTTTCTGGAGGCCTGAGCAGAAGCATTCCCTTCATAACAGCCTTACATAGTTTTGATGTAGTGGGAGGGCCAAAAAGGTTTCTGGAATGCAAGTCTGACATGGCAGCCAGTTGAAGTTTAATAGTAAAAAAAATAGCTCCTTCCTTAAAGAGAAACGTGAGGAAAAGGAGAAAGGTGGAGAATGGAGATGAAAACAGATCAGTGTTCTCTTTGGATGCCCAAAAAGCAAATCCTTTCCATTTGCTTCTTTAAACCTTTTTAGTAGAAGGTTTCTGAGAAGCTAGAACAATGTCTCGAACAGGAGAAGCAAGCCTGGACCTCTGTACAATTACTGAATTGAAGAAACCAAGTCGTCAGTTCGAGGGTGTGAAGACTTGGGTGATGACCCTCTTGAGTGAAAAAGGATGGCCTATCTGGGTTCTAGTATCCATGGAGACTATTTCAGGTGAAACTACAGAAAGGGGAACCAAATCTGACAAACCCAGTAGGGGCAATGAGGACTACAGAGGTCTTAAGCCATTTTGCTTTCTGTAGAAACTTCGGGAGCATAGTGGAGACAAGAGGGCCAATTGTGAACAAGAGCATCCCTCGGAGACTCCGGGGGGGGGGGGGATCAGTGTGAAATACCTGCTCCACTTGTTCTGAGGAGATGCAAATGGGTCACAGCAAGGCTGGCCCCAACGGCTGAAAATCAAGTTCACTAATGACTGAGGGACCACTCGTGAGGGGTCAGAATGGACCTGATGAGTTTGTCTGCAAAAACTCTGGACTTCCCCATTATGTGAGTTGCAAGTAGAAAACGGCCTGAAGATACCGCCCATTCCCAGACCCTCATGGCCTTTCTGCACAAGGGACAACAGGTTCCTCCTTGTTTGTTGATGTACCCCTTTGTTTGTTGATGTACCAGACTACTGACATATTGTCTGTGTGAACTGCAACAGTTCCTAGAGGGGGAATGCCCTGAAAGGCTTGTAACACAAGGAAGACTGCCATCATCTCCAGAGCACTAACATGCCATCTGGTCTCTATGCAAGTTCACCTGCCTTGGACCATCTTTCCCTTGAAATGTCCTCCCCACCCCAACTGGGAAACGTCCATGGTCAGTGGCTTTGGGGGAAGGGAGAAGGAATGGCTTGCTGACTGCCAGGTTGTCTGAAAGAAGCCATTGGAGATGCTTTCTGCAAACTGGAGACAACATAAGAACAGAGAGAGGTTGGTAAAGAACAGACCATTGAGCAGCCAAGGTCCATTGAAGCACTTGCGTAAAAATTAAAAAAAACAACAAAAAACTTGCCAACAGGACAAGAGTGATGGCAGCTATCATGGACCCAAGGGCTTGAAGTACTAGCCTTGCTGGCAGAGATGAAAGATCTAAGATAGCTCAAACATGGTCTCTCAACATTTGTATGTTGTGAGGGGGGTAATGATGCTATTTGATTCGATGCATCAAGAAGGGCCCCAAAGATTTCCATATTCTGTACTGGAGATAAGTTAGATTTTGCCAGGTTTGTAGTGATGTCCAGAAGAACAAGTTAACACTTGGTTGGGGCAGTCGGAAGCCAGTCATTCAAACAAGGAAACACCTGGAATAATTTCAGTCTCAGGTGAGCTGTGACTACTGAGATGCACTTGAACACCCCGAGGGCTATGACGAGTCCAAACAGCAATGCTCTGAATCAGTAATGACTGGCTCCTTGGCTTTAGCACAAATGACTTCTGGACCGTGTCTATTTTGATCTGACACGATGCATTCTGTAAGTCTACAGAACACATCCAATCATCCTTTCACAATAGCAGTACAATGGCCTTAACTGTAACCATCTGAACTTTGCTTTCTTTATGAACAAATTCAGGTTGCTTAGATCCAAAATGGGCCTCAGGTCTCTGGTTTTCTTTGGCATTAAAAAGAAGCAGGAGTAAGTTGCGAATCCTTTTTGTTCAGTCGGGACCTCTTGGATGACTGTTTTGCAGCAGTTTTTGAATCTCTAACGCTGCATACTCCCCTCTGACTGGGTGGATCATCAGGGAGTTTCTTTTGTCTTTGGTGGTTGAAGGAAAAAGGGAATATAACAACATCTACATATAATCTGTAGCACCCAGGTGCTTTTTTGTTAGAGTGGCACAGGCATCTGGGTGCAGTGAAAAATGACCCCTGACTGCCTCCAGAGTTGAGCAGTCGGACAGCACTTCATGAGCACTAATAGGATTTGCCAGAGAAAGGATCTGAACCCCTCATTCTGTGGTCCCCTCTGCCCCTGGGCTGGCACCTCTCACAAACTTCTACCTCTGCCTCTAGCAGACGAATCCCTGCACTGATCCTGGAAAGGCCCTTGGGATTTCCAGAACCAGATTTTCTTGCCACCCACGTTGACTTCTGGAAAAGGTACGCGGAGGGGTAGAAAACTTGACCCTGACAGCAGACAGGTTCATCCCTTCCTGTTCAATGGGGGTTAGGGTATCTTTAACAGATGGCTAGAACAAAGATGAGCCATCAGATGGGGTATTAAAGGACACCTTGAAAGGTTCCGTGAAAACATAAAGCCTCATCCAGACATGTCTTCGAATAGCAATACCTGAGCCAGCTGCTCATGAAGCACCCTCTGTAGAGTGGGAGATGATCCTCGTGGAGGAATTAGGTAGGGAAGAGAGAGTACCCAGTCGGGGAGATACTTTCTTGAAGTCCTCCGCCGACATGGTCTCTGCTAGAGAATCAGAAAGCTCTATGACCAGATCTCTCTGCCATCAAGTAAAGTGTACCAGGTAGTTTAACACACGCACAACGAGAATGTGGCAGATGTGTAAACGCACTTAAACCTGTCCATCGATCTTCACTCCCTGTTCGGCAAATGGACAGTGGAGCTCTACTCAGCTAGCTCCCTTCTGGTAGATGCCATGGTTGTGGCAGCAGCTACAGGTATACCCTTAGTCCAGTGTGGTCGGTCTTTGGGGGAGATAAACTTATCCAGTTGTTTGGGAATCATTTCAATAGGATCTGGCTCCATCCAGGCCTGGCGGGACACTAGATCCACGAGATCAACTAATGGGAGGGGGGGGGGGGATCATCCAAGACGTAGATGGGCCCATCCAGAAAGCTTCAAAAACATGGACTTCAGAAGACAGAGGTCAGGATGGCCAACCACTTCTTTGCCCTCGGGATCTTTAAAATATCTCCAAAGGAGACCTCCTCCAGTGGTGAACTTGGGGATCCTTCTCCCTCAAAGTCTGTCTCCTTGGTAAGGGCCTCCAAGTGAGTCGATATGCCTCCTCTGGCAGGTCTTCTTATGAGGAATTTCCTCTGTGGGTTGTTCAGAGGCGGCGGTCTCAGAAGAAGAAGGGGCTCTCTTCTAAAGGAAGAGTTTGGAGGCTTCTCGAGGTGGGCTGACCCTGGACACGTATGATAGGCTCAATTCTCTGAACCAATGGAGGATGACGGGTGAGGATCATAGCTCAGACAGGAAGGATCTCCATAAGATGAGAGGCCCTTTTCTACAACATGGAAGGCCGATAGACCCAAAGAGTCCCTCTCCAACTCCCCTGGAGCTGAAGCAAGTGAGGGAGTGACAGCAGGGGCCCCTGATCCATGGTCTCCAGGCAGAATCGAACCCAAGCGCTGAAGCGCCAAGGGGAACGGATGGATTTGATAAGGTCGGAGCCAAACTCCTCCCCCCAGATTCGATGGTGACATGTCAGATCCAAGTCCCACTGTGATCCGACGACACTGGAGCAGAGGCAGTCAGGTTAACTGTTGCAGTCAAGGAAGGAAGTTCTTCAGATCAGACATGGACTCTCAGGTGGCAATGATCCTTGCTCTCTGATACCGTTGGTCGGACTTGGAGAAGGAGACTGCACAGTGACAGGGGCACTCGCAGATCACAGAGGGGATGCAGTAGGCAAGACCCCGATCTGGACCAGAGTCTTGAGGATCGTCTGCATCATCTGGTCCAAATCAATTTCCGATAGGCTCCTACAAGACTTCGAAGAAGCCAGAGACACTGACCTAGAATGCCTTGTCAAGGTCTGCAAAATTTTCACTGATCTAACAGAGAATTCCAGGGTTCAGCTCCTTGCTCTTGGATCCCAAGTCTTAGGATCAGAGGCAAAAGTGGAAGGTCTAGGAGAACTTATTGAAGTGGTGCAGGTTGGATCAGAGGAATGCTTTGGAGCCACCAGATCTGAAAGTTTAGATAATTTGGAGGGTGGTTCTGAAAAGTCCTCAAGGACTTGCGAGGGCATTTCTTGGAGACCGAAGACCTAATCACACTCTAAGGGGGTTTGCGCTCCTGGAGAAACCATCACAAGCAGGTAGGAGCCCTTTGAGAATCAATTCGTTCTTGTGGTTGGCAATGGCTCTGGGATTAAATCCCTCACATATTTTATAAGCAGACCACAAACGTCCTGGCCGCAGACAATATACACAGCTACCGTGCGCATCAGAATGTGGGGTTTTGTGCCTACATTCTGAACAGCACTTAAATCCAGTTGATCTGACATTATATCTGAACTTGCAATAAGGCACGCACACCGAGGAAATACTATAAGCAGCTAACCGAGAAACTAACTGCACCAATGTAAAGCACACACGCATAGAAAACCACTATAATTAGTAATACAGAAAAACTCTATACAATTTATTTTCCTTCTTTTTTTTTGGAGAACTATCACAAATATAAAAAGAAAGGATTAGAGAGGGCCAAATCCCAAAGGACGCACAGGGGAATTGAAAAAACTTCACCCCTAATGCCTTCAAAAACTAATAGGAGGGGAAGATGAGAAAAAATAACCAGAAATAAGAGAAAATGAACTTAGCTGAAAAGGAAGTTTAAAGAATCCTAATGCTAAAACACACACACACACACACACACACACACACACACACACACACACAAAAACGAAGGAAAACTACAATTGTTACTGCTAGCGGCAAATGAGATCAGAAAAGGCTGGGTAGATGGTAGAGCATTATGGGTAAAGGGAGGAGGTCGAGACTTTGATACTAGTCTGTATACATGCTGCAGAGTCAGATCCAAGGATTGGATCTATAACCCAAAAGTGAGAAAGAATTAAAAGGGCATCCTCAGACCCTTAATTTTAAGTTAGATAATGCCTGTAGGTGCAGGTGTCAATTTGGGGTAATTGTTCCCTTCTGGAGTGTTCAACTTCGTGTTTTTAAGATGTGTATAGCTGTGTGTGCCTGTTCACAGTTAACAGTGGATAGGGGTGATTTGTATTTAGTTTGAGGTTTTCATTAGAACAAAAAGTCTTGAAATATGGGACAATGGTTCAAATGGAAATGAGAAGAAATAAATGTACAAAAGATAGGAGGTTGGCATACTGGTTAAGGTGCTCACCTTACAGACACGAGGTTAACTGGCTAGGCTTAAAATGGCCCACAAAGCAGTTAAGCCTCACACTAATCTATAAACCTATTGGCCTGCCAAACATTAATCAGGTCACAAAAAAGCACTTTGACTTATTATTAAAAAAAAAAAAACTTGTCATGTACAGTAGGTGGGAACAATAGCTTTTTATGATGGCTATACTGTCCATATTATCCTAGAACATGAATGGCCTCACATCATACCACACAATCTCGGAGTGCAAGAAATCGGGACAAAGCCTGACATGATGGGGGAATCAAATGCACAAAAACAGGGAAAATTTCAAATACTGATCTAATAAACTCAGTCAGAGTAAAAGGGTGCGTGTTAATATGCATTTTCTGAGGGTCTGAAACAAACGTGTCATTATTTAGTGACTTCAATCCCTGGATCATCCCAGCGATTTGCCAGAAAACCACAAATTTGAGGAAAAGACCAAAAATATGAGGCAAAAATCTGGAAAGCTGAGAGCTATGCTTCACATGTACAGAATAACAGTACTGAATTTTATTAAGAAATGTAGAGCATTATAGCAATGTAGTAGAAGGCACAACTGGAAAGAAATGAGCATGTGAATTTGACAGAGGATTACAGAATGGATATGCAGCAGATTATCAGGGACAGAGGAAAAAGGGAGTAATTATACCAATTGTTAAAGGGGCTTCTACACTGATATATGAAGGGAAAAACACAGAAATGGTAGACTTGTACTTCTAAGGAGTTAATGACAAGGGAGAAGGATTACAATGGCATGTATTTATATTCCACCAAAAACTGTTCTTATGAAGCTTAAGAACATTTTTTAAGAAATAACCAGCTTTCAGTAGGGAATATTATTTATAGGTGGGGACTGGAATTTGATTTGTAATAGTGATGATGTACTGGGCACCTAGAAGGGGCAATATAATAAAAGGGTAGATTTCTGAAGAAATTTATGAAAATTTTATGAAAATATTTGGTATGGACAAAGTGAATTTAGTAGTAGGACCCTCCAGGCTAGTGGGGAGGGATCCCTGGAGCAGAAAGGCTACAAATGCTTGTTCTGGGGGGAGGCAAATAGATCTATTTGAGGTGTGCCCCATGTGCCCCACTGGTAGACAATGTCTAAGAACACATCACTGTGCAACATCCACTTGTGATGCAGACAGAAGGATCTGCTGAGGGCATCAGCTTGACGGTTGTCCTGGGATGGAATATATACTGCATGCAGTGTGATGATGTGCTGACAGGCTAACTCCCATGCCTGCATTGCTAGCCTGCAGAGCCAGTAAGACATGCACCCCTCCCCCATAAATGTGCCACATCACATCTGCGTTGTCTGTGTAGATTTGGAGAGGGCCTGGCTGCATAAGAGATGAAAGGTCTGTAGGGCTATAAGGGGCGCAGTCATATCTCTCATGCTGATATTTCTTTTTCTGGAGGGAGGGCTCCCATTGGGCCTGCACATCTTGAGGCCATTCACAGTTGTTCCCCACCCTAAATTGGAGGCACCCATGTGCATGGACTGTACTGGGTTGCAGAGGAAGGCCTGGGTTCAGGTCTACTTGATGGATCCACCACCTTAGCTCTGTCTTCAGGCAGGGTAATAAGGGTACCTGAAAATACAGGGGGTGGCTGTGTTGACAGATGTTTTTAGGTACCACTGGAATTTCCTCATGTGCAGCCTGGCTAGGGGTAGCATAGAGATGGTGGTTGCCATGAGGTCTACGAAGTGCATGAACTGCCTGGCTGAGATATGAGACCAGGAGGAGTTTGTGGAAGTGACTGGTCAGGGAGGCTACATTGTCGTGAGGGAGGAAGGCCTTCATCAAGTTGGTTCTTATCCTGCAGCCCAGGAATGTGTTGTCTTGGGCTGCAGCGAGGGATGACTTTGCCAGCTTGAGAGTGAACCCAAACCTCTGGAGCAGGGTCATAGTGAATAGTATCGGATTCCTGAGATTGCCTTCCTCTTCTGCTAAGATGAGAAGGTCGTCTAGGTAGGGATAGATTTGAATGGCTTTTGTTGTGCAGTAGATTACTGCTGGAGCTAGGCCCTTTATGAAGACTCTTAGTGCAGTTGATAAACCAAAGGGCAAGGCAGTAAATTGAAAGTGTGAAGAGGGTCCAGCAAAATGAAAACACTTTCTTTAGTCTGGGCGGATGGGAATGTGGAGGTATGCTTCTTTCAGGTCCAAAGTTGCCAAGAACGCTTTGGGTGGCAATAGTGGAAGAAGGCTTTGTAGTGATAGCATTCTAAAGGAAGGCACCCTCAGAAAGAGGTTTAGGAAAGACAAATCCAGGATGTGCCTCCAAGGGCCATCCTTTTTTGGCACTAGGAAAAGCCTGGAGTAGAACCCCCTCCCCCCCTTCTTGGCCTGAGGGGATGTTTTCTATGGTCCCCTGGGTGAGCAGTTCTTTGACAACCTGAAGGATTAGGTGCAACTGGTTTTTGGGAGGGAAGGGGATGCCTTGTGGAAGAAGCCTTTCCAGCCAGGACATGAAGTACCCTTTTTCTACTGTCAGAACCAAGTGGTCTGAAGTGACTGGTTTCCAGATGGGGAGACAGTGAGAGGCGGGACAAGAGGGGTAGGTGGCTGAGGCAGTCACGTATTACTCTTTCCATCTTGAAAGGGCTGCCTCGTGGTAGGTTGAACAGGGGCTGCCCTTGGGGAAGGTGCCTTTCTGGATGCTTTTCTGGGTCTATAGAAGGAAAAGGTGGATGGAGCTGGGGCTCTTCATACAAAAGTGGTTTTGGCAGGGTAGTTCCTGTAAAACTTACGGAATGGGGAGACCAGTAAATGCTTGAGGTCCAGGAGCTCCTAGCTTTTTTCCTGGAGGCTTTTAAACAGTTCAGCAGACTGTATGCCGAACAGGAATTTGTTGTCCAGAGGTGCGTCCAAAATTTTGGTATTAAAATTCTCTAGAAGGGGCTGATGCCCAAGTCAGAAATACCTGCACAGAACAGAAGCTGAAGCTGCAGATCTAGCGGAGGCCTCAGCTGCATCACAGCTGCACTTTGAGTGTCTGGCAACTTGTGATGCCAAGGACAGCTTAGATTCTATTTGCAATTTCTTGGGAGAGTCAGGCAAGGAGGAGAGCAAGGAGGATGCCTGAAAGACAAAGTTTAGGGCATATTTGACCATGTGGGTATTATAATTGATAGCCCTGAAAGCCAGTATTGAAGATGTGTACGTTTTCCCAAATCAGTCCAACACCTTACTGTCCATGTCTGATGGCAAAAGGGAAGAGGAAGGAAGCATGGACTTTGTCAGGGGCCACTGCAATGATTGAGTATCTGCCATTGGTGGCTTAACAAGGAATTTGTGCTCATCAGAGACCCTGCAAAAGCGATCAGGTCTTTAGGCAGCAGGTGGCTGAGATTATGAGGCTGATGCAAATGCATCCAAGTAGGCTGGAATCAAAGGGGGGATAACCAAAGGGGGGGGGATTCCACCTGGAGTAAATCAAAATACCTCCTTTGAACTTCAGTCATTTGGGTTGCATCCCACTTGAAATACTCCCTCATTTTAGTAATTGTTTCCCCAAAAGAAATGTCTTCAAGGGGTGAATCTCCCTCTAGGGAGTCCTCAATCTGAGGGGAGGCAGTAATCCAAGGGGGAAGCTATCTGGGAGGAGTAACAGACTCACCTGAGGAGGAGGAAGAGGAGTCTTCCTTCTGGGTGAGTAACAGGAATGGAAACAGCTGAGGCTGGTCTAGGGCTGAGAGCAGCCAATGTAGCAGCAGGAGAGGCTGAAGGCCTGAGAGCCATAAAGGCCTGAAGAAAGGACTGAGAGAAGGTATGCCAGTCTGGTTGTTCCTCAGATATAGTAGACAGATGCTTGGTTTTCTGTTTCCTCTTAACAGGAGTAGACAATGGAAACAGATGGTCTAGTATCAGGGATCTGGCCTGTAGGCAAGGGTTCAGATTATTGGACCGTGGGCAGGCATCCGGCGGAGCTTGGTTCTCCCTCGACCCTGGCCAAAGCTAATGTCAGAACATCCTTCGTGGATGTGCCTACCGGTGTTTTCGAGGTGGCTTCTGCAAGGGTAGTCGCTGGGAATGTCAGGTCTGGCAGATGTCCCTCAACCCCTAAATCCGTGGCTGGTGGAACATCCAGAGGGGCAAAAGCGATGGGCCTTGTAACTTTGACCCTCTTTTTAGGTGGCTCTGCCTCGATGGCCAACTCCAGATACATATGTAAGGCTAAGTACTTTAATCTCTGTTTCTCAAGATAAAGTTTTAAGGCTGCCAGACTACTTTGAAGGGTTTTCGATATGAACAAGTGGCAGATGGTACAGGTGGGTGTGGTCGTGTTCCTGGCCTAAGCAGAACAAAGTTCATGCGAGTCTTGGTGCGGCATTTGACGTCCACACCTACATTTCCCCTTCCTAGTGGACACAGACTAAGAAATACAAGCAAGCAAGAAAGTACAGTTGTGTACACTTACCATAAATGTAGATGTTAGAGAGTGTATTCACTGTTGCAGTCATTACATTTGGGTAATCTGCTGGCAGGTTGCCCTCAGTCGGCCTGATTAACAAAGTCTTGGGTCCTGCGTCAGTTGCTGTCCCTTCTTCCATGATGTCAGGTCGTCAGGGGTATAAAACCTACAACCGACACCATTACATCAGTTTTTCTTGCCCCAGATGTCAGGTGCCCCTAAAAAGGGGAGATATTTATAATATATATATATATATATATATATATATATATATAGATATATAATATATATATATATATATATATATATATATATATATATATATATATATATATATATATATATATATATATATATATATATATATATATATATATATATATATATAATATATATAAATATATATATATATATATATATATATATATATATATAATATATAATATATAAATATAAATATATATATCTATATATATATATATATATATATATATATATATATATATATATATATATATATATATATATATATATATATATATATATATATATATATAATATATATATATATATATATATATATATATATATATATATATATATATATATATATATATATATATATATATATAAATATATATATATATCTATATATATATATATATATATATATATAGATATATATATATATATGTATGGGTCTACTTTAGAACACCGACACGCCAGTTCGCAGACACACAAACCACCGACACCAAATAACCAACACACAATACCGACAACGCAAAACTCCGGACACCATTACACAGACGCACTAAACGTAAACACATTACACTACATTACATATCCACTAGCCCTAACCCAAACCCTAACCCTAAGCTCCGACACTAACGGACACTTACCCTACATGCACCCTAACCCTAACTCACTTAAGCCACCCCTAACCCTAAGGTCCGACACTACCGCACACTTACCCTACCTGCACCCTAACCCTAACTCACTTAAGCCACCCCTAACCCTAAGGTCCGACACTACCGCACACTTACCCTACCTGCACCCTAACCCTAACTCACGTAAGCCACTCCTAACCCTAAGGTCCAACAGTACCAGACACTTACCCTACCTGCACCCTATTGCTAACTTACTTAACCCACCCTAAAACATAAACCCATCACTAACACACACTTACATTACTCAAAGCCTAACTCCGACACTACCGCACACTCACCTTTCACACACCCTAACCCTAAATCCCTCACTATTGCATACTTACCTGTCCGCTCCCTAATCCAAAATCCCTCACTATCGCATACTTACCAAGTCTTGCTTACACGTTCCCCTTCTCGGTCTTCCAGCTGTCGGGATTTCAGCATGTCGGTCAACTGCGTTGTCGGTCCTTTCGCGTTCCTCTTCCGCGTGTCGGCGAACTGATGTTTCGGTAATTTGAAGTAGACCCATATATATATATATATATAGATATATATATATACACACAATATAAATATATATATATATATATATATATATATATATATATATATATATATATATATATATATGTATATATATTTTTTTTTTTTTTTTTTAAATACAAAACATATACCTCCAAACAAAAGCAAATACACCAAAAAGGCTTTTAATCATAGTAAAAGAAAGGAGAGGTATATAGAAAAACAGGGGGCTGGAGGGAGGGTAACCAGGACTGCAACAGTGAATACACTTGAACATCTACATTTATGGTAAGTGTACACAACTGTACTATGTTCTTCGTGTTTCACTGTTGCAGTCATTACATTTGGGTAGAATCCAAAGCTATGGTTGGGAGGATGGATTTATACAGCATTAGGAGCAGCAATAAGGCCCTGCAGGACAGCAGTGGCAAAGCCAGCTCTGGATTTAGACAGGTAAATGGTAATGTTTGGTGAACATATGAACTGAGCTCCAGGTAGCAGCTTCTAGAATGGTCTCTGATAGGAACCCCTCTGAGAAAGGCTGCAGAAGTAGATGCAGCCCTGGTGGAATGTGATCTGATCCCCTTGGGGATAGGTTTACCATGGTGCATATAGCAGAAACAAATACAATGGCTTGGAAACAGAAGTGCGTGTAGACCAAACGCCTCACTCTGGAAAACAGTAAAATGTTCAACAAGTGCAAAAATACGAAAAAATCTTGCCAACAAAAAACTTTTGAAGATGAAACAATTCGAAAGGTTCTCGCCAAGAAATGATGACCAAGAAATAAGCTTGAAATCTTTATTCCATAAACACGAACCAAACTCCAACACAAGCGCTTTCGCCCGTTCGTAACGGGCTTTTTCAAGTACAATGGCTTATCCACTTGGAAATAGTCTGCTTTGAAATAGCATTTCTCTCTGCCCCTGCAGCAAATGCCACCAATAGTTCAGATTTTCTTAGAGATTTTGTCCTGTTTAAGTAGAATCTAAGCTGTCTGTGCACATCTAAGGAATGCAGTATCCGTTCGCCTTTATTCTGTGGATTGGGAAAGAAGTTTGGCAAATGAATGGACTGATTAAGAGCCACACTGGATACCACCTTGGGCATGAAGGATGGATTGGTTCTGAGGGACACCCTGTCCACATGAAAGATGATGAAAGGCTCCACTGCCATAAGAGCCTGTAATGCTGAAATCCTTCTAGCTGAAGTGACTGCTAATAGGAAAGCTGTTTTCCAAGATAGAAATTTTAGGTCCGCAGTAGCAGCTGGCACAAAAGGAGGTAGAGTTTTTCCAAAACAAAATTGAGGTCCCATGCAGGAGTTGGTGCTCTTCCTGGGAGGCCTTAAATTTTTGGCCCCTCTGAGATGCTGCTTTAGCAGAGGATGAGAGAAGAGGGGAGGTTCTGTGTTGTAATGAGCTGAAATGGCTGAGACATGGACTTTAATGGAGGAAAAAGACAGGCCCTTGTGAAGCATCTCAGTTAAGTATTGTAAAATCTGAGGTAAATTGGGCGCTGCTGTGCTAATCCACGGAGATTGGTTCCAGGCACAGAATCTTTTCCATTTTTCAGCATAAGATTTTCTAGTACTAGGCCTCCAGAATGACATCAAACACTTGTTTACTGAGGGATGGTAACAGAGAGATCAGGTAATTAGCCAGGCTCAGGGTTTGAAGCTGAGGATGCAGAATCTGGCCCTCCTGCTGGGACATCAGAGTAGGGGTCTGAGGCAGGTGCCATGGTGCCAGCAGTATCACTGCTCAAGAGGGGGTACCAGTGTTGGCGTGGCCAGTCTGGTACAAAAAGCATCGTCCTTGGTTTGTCCTGTTCGATCTTTAGTACTTTGGAGTGGAGAGGCAGAGGAAGAAAGGCATAAACTGATAGATTTTTCCAGGTGAAGGACAGGGCCATCCACTTTCCAAGCTTGTTTGTGGGGCGTCCCTGTGCAGAATTTGTCCAACTGGCAGTTCTGGGGGAGGCAAAAGTACAGTTTTGTACCTACCATAAATGTAGATGTTCGAGTGTATACACTGCTGCAGTCATTACACTTGGGTTATCCTGTCATCAGGCAGTTCCCCAGTCGGCCTGAGTTCCAAAGTCTTGGTCCGGCGTCGGTTGCTGTCGCCTCCTCCCTGACATCAGTGCGACAGGGGTATATAAGATGCAGCTGACGCCATTTTCTTCAGTTTTTCTTGCCCCAGATGTCAGGTGCCTCCAAATAGGTAGACAATTCCAATTGCTAACAAAACATACATAAGAAAAGCAAAAAACAACTTACAGCTATCAGCAAATACTCCCCATAGGTAGTAAGGGTAGAAGACATAGGTACATACCAGCCAGTAAGAGGGGAAGGAGGGAGGGTAACCTGGACTGCAGCAGTGTATACACTTGAACATCTACATTTACGGTAGGTACAAAACTGTACTATGTTCATAGTGTTACACTGCTGCAGTCACTACACTTGGGTAGAATCCCAAAACTGAGGTAGGGTGGCTGGTTCTACAAGGCATTAGTGATGGCTATAATGCCCTGCAGCATTGCAGTGGCGAAGCCAGCTCTGGATTTAGAGTATAGAGGCAGATAGTAATGCTTGGTGAAGGTATGTACAGAACTCCCAAGTTGCTGCTTCCAAAATATCCTTGGTAGGTACTCCTCTGAGGTAGGTAGTTGAAGTGGCTGTTGCCCTGGGGGAGCAAGTTCTAATGCTGCTAGATACAGGTTTTCCATGGTATGTGTAGCAGAAACGTAGACAATGTCCTATCCATTTTGAAATAGTCTGTTTTGAAATGGCTTTTCCCTGTGCTCCTGCAGCATATGCTACCAATAACTGCTCAGATTTTCTGAAAGCTTTGGTTTTGTCCAAGTAGAAGCGTAAAGTACAGTTTTGTACCTACCATAAATGTAGATGTTAAGAGTGCTAATACAGCTGCAGTAATCACAGATGGGTTCTCTGCCGTCAGGCGGGTCCTCGGTCGGCCGAATTCCAAAGTCTAGGTCCGGCAGTCTTTCTTGCCCCAGATGTCAGGTGCCCCCAAAAGGAAGGCAATACATAAATATATATATATATATATATATATATATATATATATATATATATATATATATATATATATATATATATATATATATATATATATAGATATATAGATATATATATATATATATATATATATAGTCAAGCAATGCAATATAATCAAAAAACAGTAGTTGCAAGCAAATAGGATAACCCAAATTAGGTTTTATGAGGAGGTGTTCGCCACTAAAAGCCTTTACCAAGAGGGGAAGGAGGGAGAGAAAAGTACAGTTTTGTACCTACCATAAATGTAGATGTCCGATAGGTATGCATCTGCAGTCATAACATATGGGTTTGTCCTGCCTCAGGCAGCCCTTCGGTCGGCCGGATTCCAAAGTCTGGGTCTGGCCTCGGCTGATGTCGCACTTCACCCGACGCCATAGCTCCTGGGGTATAAAGGCATCAGCCGACGCCATTTTCCTCAGTGTTTCTTGCCCCAGATGCCAGGTGCCCTCTAGGAAGGCTAAATTGGTATAAAAGTAGAAAATTCCAAACAGTAGAAAACAAAAAGTATATATACATACAAACAAATACACCATAATAGATTCCCCCAGCTAGCTAAGAGAGGTAAGTACCTGGGAATACCACAGAGGGGAAGGAGGGTGGGTAATCCTGACTGCAGATGCATACCTATCGGACATCTACATTTATGGTAGGTACAAAACTGTACTATGTCCTTCAAGGATGCATCTGCAGTCATAACATATGGGTAGAATACCATAGCCAAACTGGGGGAGGAGGCACTAAGATAATGATGGTGTAGTTAAGATCCCTTGTAAAACTGCAGTTGCAAAACCTGCTCGGGATATGGAGTATAAAGGAAGATTGTAATGCTTGGCGAATGTATGCACGGAGCTCCAAGTAGCAGCTTCTAAAATGTCTTCGGTAGCCACTCCTCGTAGGAAAGCTGTAGTGGTGGCTGTAGCTCTTGTGGAGTGAGGCCTGATATTTTCAGGAGTTGTCTTTCCATGAAATGAGTAGCACAATCAAATGCAATTTCCTATCCATTTTGAGATTGTCTGTTTTGAAATTGCTTTTCCTTGCATATGCTACCAGAAGCTGGCCAGTTTTTCTGCTGGTCTTAGTTCTGTCCAGATAGTAGCGCAGCTGTCTGTGTACATCCAAGGTGTGTAGTAGTTTCCCCCCCCCTGTTCTGTGGGTTAGGGAAGAATGTAGGTAAATGAATAGCTTGGTTCAAGGATACCCTGGATACCACCTTTGGCATGAAAGTAGGATTGGTTCTCAGAGACACTCTATCCTGGTGAAAGATAAGGAAAGGCTGCACTGCCATTAATGCCTGTAACTCGGATACCCTTCTTGCTGAAGTGATTGCTAGCAGGAAGGCAGTTTTCCAAGATAAGAACTGTAAATCTGCTGTTGCTGCTGGTTCAAAAGGGGGAAGTGTTAATTTTTCTAGCACAAAATTGAGATCCCATGCAGGCAGAGGTGGTTTCCTTGGAGGTTTTACATTTTTGATCCCTCTCAAAAATTGTCTGAGGAGAGGGTGAGAGAAGACAGGAGGATCCATGTTGTACTCTGCTGAAATTGCTGATGCATGAATCTTAATGGAAGAATAGGACAGGCCATTGTGGAACAGTTCTGCTAAGTATTCTAGGATGTGTGCTAGGTTTGCCAGTGTGACATTTGTTCCCTTTGCTGCACTCCAAATGAGGAATCTCTTCCATTTGGCTGAATATGTTTTCCTTGTGGAGGGTCTGCGAGCCTCCAGGATAATGTCCTTGACCCTCTGAGATAAAACAGGTTGGTTTTGTTTTATGCAATTTTCCAAGCAGTTAGCTGCAGCGTTTTTAAGTTTGGATGCAGGGTCTTGTAGTTGTTCTGCGTTAGAAGTAAAGGACATAGAGGTAGAGGCCATGAGTTCGTCCGAGACATGCTTCTCAGTAGCGGGTACCAATGCTGCCTTGGCCAGTCTGGAGCTATCAGAATTACCTTTGGCTGTTCCTCTCTGATCTTCAGTAGAACTTTGTATATCAATGGGAGAGGTGGAAAGGCATAAACTGTCAGGGCCTTCCAGCTGAAAGAAAGGGAGTCCACCCTCCAGACTTGTGGGTGGTATACTCTTGAGCAGAATTTCTTCAGTTGGTGGTTGAGTGGGGAGGCGAACAGGTCTATCTCTGGCATTCCCCATTTCTTTGTTATGGTTTTGAAGATGTCTGGATGCAGCAACCATTCGTGAGCATCCGTGGTAGTTCTGCTTAAGCTGTCTGCTAGTGAATTCTCTTTTCCTGGTATGAATCTGGCCTGCAGTTGAATGTTGAGATTCAGGCCTAAGTTCCACAGGTCTATTGCCATCCGGCATAGAGGGTATGAATGTGTGCCTCCCTGTTTGTTGATGTACCACATGACTGTGGTATTGTCCGTCCTTATCAGCAGGTGTCCTTGCTGGAGGAATGATTTGAATGCCTCGATTGCATGCTTCACTGCCAGCATCTCCTTTAGATTTATGTGTAGATTCAGCTGGTCTTGGGACCATAGGCCTTGGATACACTTCTCCCATGTGTGCCCCCCAGCCTAGGTCTGAGGCGTCCGTGGTGATGGTCTGCCTTGGATGTGGTTTGTGGAAAGGCAATCCTCTGTTGGTCTGGCAGGCCTGAGCCCACCACAGGAATTCTTTTTTCAGGCATGGAATGATTGGTATCAGGGCTTCAAGACTGTGTCTGTGTTGAGACCATACATTCCTTAGGTACCATTGTAATTTTCTCATATGCAGCCTGGCATGTGGGATCAAGATTATGCAGGATGCCATGTAACCCAGGGCCTGCAGGACTTTCCTTGCAGTAAGCTGAGTTTGTCTTGTTAATGCCATGAAGTAGACTGGTAGTTGCTTTTGTTTTTCTTCTGTGAGAAAAGCCATCTGAGTTAGTGTCCAGTTCTGCACCCAAAAATGTTATCCTTTGGGATGGCACTAGTCTTGACTTTTGTATGTTGACTGTGTATCCCAAGGCTTGCAGCAGTTGTATGACATAGGCCAAATCCTTTATTATTTTTGTCTTGTTGTCCGCTTGTATTAGGCAGTTGTCCAGGTATGGGTAGATTTGAATTCCCTGAAGCCTGCAATGTGCAATTATTGATGCCAGGCATTTCGTGAATACTCTGGGCGCAGTAGATAAGCCAAAGGGCAATGCTGAGAATTGATAATGCTCTGATCCTGCAAGAAATCTGAGGTGTCTTCTGCAATCTGGTCAGATAGGGACGTGCAGGTATGCCTCCTTGAGATCTAGAGTCACCAGCCAAGACTCCTTGCCCAACATGGGAAGAAGTTGCTGTAGGGTCAGCATCTTGAATTTTGGAACAATGAGATATGTGTTCAGTGCGGACAAGTCGAGAATAGGCCTCCATTGATTTTCTTTTCTTGGTACAAGGAATAGTCTGGAGTAAAATCCTTGGTCTTGTTCCATAGATGGTACCTTTTCTATTGCTCTCATCCTTAGTAAGTTGATGATTTGTGTTAGAGCCTCTGATTTCTGGCTTGGTGGAAGGCTTGGCATTCCTCTCTTTTTTGGTAAAGTGTGGAAGTGAAACCTGTAGCCTTTGTCTATTGTTTGCAAAGTCCATTTGTCTCCTGTAATGCAATGCCAGTTTTTTGTAAATAAAGCTAGCTTTCCACCCAAGGGTGCTTCCAGTTGTTCCCTGGTAGACGGAATCAGAGCCAAGTCATTGTGTCTGTCCTGTGGAAGTGGCTGCAGTCGCAGCTGTGGCGGCACCTCTCTGGTTGGCAGGTTGCCACTGACGACCCCTGTAGGCACCCCTTGACTGACCTCTGCCTCTTGGGCGTCTATTTCTGCCTCTCTGTGCTCTGGAGGTGCCTGGAAAGGACCAATTCTTTGCAGGCCAATTTCTGCTAAACCTCGGAGGTTGGACCTGCAGAAAATCCTTGACTGTTTGGACAGATTTTGCTTTTTCTTCCACTTTCTTTAGAACCTCCTGTGCAGGGGAGCCAAATAAACTTTGTTTCTCCATAGGGGCATCTAGGAGTTTAGACTTAACATGGTCTGGCAAGGATTGCTCTTTTAGCCAGGCATGCCTTCGAATCACTGCTCCAGTCATAGCTGATCTAAATGAAGCCTCCAGTGCATCATAGCCACATTTTAAGAAATGATTACTGACCTGCTGAGAGTTGTGTACCAAATCCTGAAGGGACTTACGGTCTAAAGGTTCAGGAGAGGAAAGCTTTTTATTCAGCTGATCTAACAAAAATTCCTGGTACTGTATCATGTGAAATTGACAGTTTAAAGCCCTGGCAGAAAGAGTAGCAGATGTATAAACCTTTTTACCCCATCTCTCTAATGCTCTTGACTCTCTTTCAGAGGGTAGGGGGTTTTTGGCAGAGGCAGCTGCAACACCTTTAGGGCCCTGAGAAATGGTTTCTGGGTCTGCAGCATGGGCCTTATACAAGTGGAAGTGAGAATCCGGGACCCTGTAATATCTGTCAGGTTTGGCAGGGGCCGGGGGAAGAGAATCAGGGGCAGAACTGGCATCACTGTATGCATCATCAACAACTGATAGTACAGGTGGTATGGCTAAAGGCCTATGCTGTGGTAAGTGTAAAAAAGTCCTTAGCCTTTTCCTAAAATCAGAAAAATCCTGACCCTGCCATTGAAAGTGCTCCCTCATTGAGTGTAGAGTTTCCCCAAATGAAAATTCTTCTGGAGGGGAGGCAGAAGGAATGGAGTCTTCTGCATCAGAATCCTCATAAGGTGAGTATGGTCCTTCCTGATGGTCTGATAAATCTGAACCATCCGAGGAATAGTCAGAGGAGAGAGGCTCAGGGGGTTCAGTCCTAGGCCTCTTTTCAGGAGGGGGTTGTGAGGCCCGGTCTGGGAAAGTTGTGATCCCCTGATCAGAGAAATAAGGTCCTCAGCAAGGCTGAGAATCTCAGAACTTGAGGTAGGTCTGTGAAAGGGAGCTTTTGTAGGTAAGGCCTTGGAAAGTTTAGCTGCTTTAGCCCTGGAGAAGGCCTTGATAGACATAGGAGCAGGGGGTCTAGCTGCCCCACGTGCAGGAGTAGAGATGTCCAACGGAATGGTTTCGGACCAATCTTGTGTGCCTGCTTCTTCAGTAAGAATTTCTGTAGCCGACTCAGCCGGGGCCTGTGTGGCCTCGGTTGTCGGAGGCATGCCGGCGAAGGAGAACGAGACACTCGGTAGGCCTAACCGTGGTTTCAGCCAAAACCGGGCGCGAGTGTCGGTCCTTTTCCTTGCGTTTTTTAGCTAAATGTGTAGTCGGAGTCTCCGACGGCATTTTATATGCAAAAGCGGAGCCAAAAAACTCTTCAGCAAACTCTGACCGACGTCTAAGTGTCGGTCGGTTGAAGGAAGCACAGGCTAAACAAGCTGATACGTCGTGGTCTGGGCTTAAGCAAGGAAGGCAGTAAGAGTGGAAATCCTTATGAGGTATTTGTTTCCCACAAGTTAAACAATTTACTTTGACATCGGCTGAGGCAAGAAAGAGTCCCCAACGGGGTACTTAGCTTTTTTAGAAGTCTTCGGTAGCTGAAATCTCTGGATCTGACCGACCGGCACTTGCGAACAGCTTCTGCTTCGGGCACCGCGCAGCAAGAAAGACTGAGGAAAATGGCGTCGGCTGATGCCTTTATACCCCAGGAGCTATGACGTCGGGTGAAGTGCGACATCAGCCGAGGCCAGACCCAGACTTTGGAATCCGGCCGACCGAAGGGCTGCCTGAGGCAGGACAACCCATATGTTATGACTGCAGATGCATCCTTGAAGGACATCCTGTACTGCAGCTGTATTAGCACTCGAACATCTACATTTATGGTAGGTACAAAACTGTACTATGTTCATCGTGCATACAGCTGCAGTAATCACAGATGGGTAGAATACCAAAGCTACGCACAGGGTGGTAGGCACTAGGTGGAACTGGGAACAGCCAGAATGCCCTGCAACACAGCAGTGGCAAAGCCTGCTCTAGTCTTGGAATATAAAGGCAGGTGGTAGTGTTTTGTGAAGGTATGTACAGAACTCCAAGTGGCTGCCTCCAAAATATCTTTGGTAGGGACTCCTCTGAGGAAGGCTGTAGAGGTAGCTGTGGCCCTTGTGGAGTGGGATCTGATACCTGTAGGAACAGGTTTGCCATGAAAGGAGCAACAAAACCGTATGCAATGGCCTATCCATTTTGAAATTGTCTGTTTGGAAATTGGCTTCCCTTGAGCTCCTACAGCATAGGACACAAAAAGTTGTTCTGATTTCCTGAAGGGCTGTGTTCTGTCCAAATAGTAACGTAGCTGTCTATGGATGTCTAAGGAATGTAGCAGCTTTTCCCCTTTGTTTTGAGGATTGGGGTAAAAGGTAGGTAAGTGTATGGCCTGATTTAAAGCTACCCTGGATACTACCTTAGGCATAAATGAAGGGTTGGTTCGTAGGGAAACCCTGTCCTGAAGGAAGATGAGAAAGGGCTGCACAGCCATGAGGGCTTGTAGTTCCAAAACCCCACGAGCTGAGGTAATGGCCAGAAGGAAGGCTGTTTTCCAGGACAAATATTGCAAATCTGTTGAGGCAGCTGGTTCAAAGGGAAGCAATGTTAATTTTTCTAGGATGTAGTTAAGATCACAGGTTGGTATTGGTTGTTTCCTTGGAGGTCTTATATTCTTAGCTCCTTTGAGGAACTGTCTTAAAAGTGGGTGAGAGAATAAGGGTGGATCAGTGTTGTATTCTGCAGAAATGGCTGAGGCATGAATTTTGATGGAGGAAAATAAAAGTCCACTATTCAACAGCTCAGCTAGATACTGTAATATCTGAGGCAAATTCAGTTTTCTAGGATCCTAGCCTTTTTTCTCATTCCAAGCGCAAAAACGTTTTCATTTTGCGGAGTAAGCCTTTCTAGTAGATGGCCTTCTGGCCTCCAAAATGACATCCTGCACCTCTTTAGAAAGTAGGGTCTGTGGTGGTAAGGAATTTTCCATGCAGCCAGATTGAGAGTTTTCAGCTGACTGTGAAGAGTTTTGTAGCTGTGCTGAGTCAGTAGAAGAGGCATTAGAGGTAGAGTCCAGGGAGGAGTATGTGTTAGGCTCCTCAGGAGTGGGTACCAGTGTTGTCTTGGCCAGTCTGGAGCAATCAGTATCATCTTCGGTCTGTCTGCTCTTGCTTTCAAGAGAACCTTGGGCAGAAGAGGCAAAGGTGGGAAAGCGTAAACTGTCCATGTGACCCAACTGAAAGAAAGGGAGTCCACTCTCCAGGCCTTTGGATGAAAGGTCCTTGAACAGAACTTTTTCAATTGATGATTCCTGTGGGAGGCGAAGAGATCTATGTCTGGTCTTCCCCACGCTTGTATTTTTGTAAACACTTGAGGATGCAACTTCCATTCGTGTGGATCTGTCATATTTCTGCTTAGATTGTCTGCCGGCGTGTTTTCCAATCCTGGCAAGTACTGTGCTTGAAGTTCGATTTGCCATTCCAGAGCCAAGTTCCAAAGTGACATGGCTAGCCTGCACAGGGGGTATGAATGTGTTCCACCATGTTTGTTTATGTACCACATTACTGTGGTGTTTGTCTGTTCTTATCAATAATTGCCCTGGATGCAGGAGGTCCTTGAAAATTGTAATTGCATTTATCACTGCTAGCATTTCTTTTTGATTGATGTGAAGGTGCTTTTCCTTTTGGGACCATTTGCCCTGAATGCACCTGTCTGTCATGTGCGCCCCCCCCCAAGCGTATTCTGAGGCGTCTGTTGTGATGACTTGATTTGCTTGAAGCTTGCAGAATGGAAGACCTGTGTTTGTTTGGCATGCTTGGGCCCACCATAGAAATTCCTTTTGCAAACATGGAATTATGGGTATTATTGTTTCCAAACTGCGGCTGTGTTGAGACCATACGTTTTTTAGGTACCATTGAAGTTTCCTCATATGCAACTTTGCACATGGGAATAGAAGAATGCAAGATGCCATGAAGCCCAGAGCCTGCAGGATTTTCCTTGCAGTGAGCCTGGTACAATTTGCTAGTATTTTGAAGTAATGATGTCAGCAAAGAAAGCGACGACAACCGACGCCGGACCTAGACTTTGGAATTCGGCCAACCGACGACCCGCCTGACGGCAGAGAACCCATCTGTGATTACTGCAGCTGTATGCACGATGAACATCTGCCTGTGAATGTCCAAAGAGTGCAGTAGTCTCTCCCCTTTATTCTGTGGTTTAGGATAAAAAATTGGCAGGTGAATAGCTTGGTTTAGAGCCACACTGGATACCACCTTTGGCATAAACGTAGGGTTAGTTCTTAAAGACACCCTGTCCTGGTGGAAAATGTGGAAAGGTTCCACTGCCATTAGTGCCTGTAATTCTGAAACTCTGTGTGCTGATGTTATTGCCAGGAGCAGTGCAGTTTTCCAAGAGATATATTTTAATTCTGCTGTGTTAGCTGGCTCAAAAGGAGGTAAAGTTAGTTTTTCCAAAACAAAGTTGAGGTCCCAAGTTGGAGTAGGTGCTCTATGGGGCGGTCTTATGTTTGTAGACCCTCTGAGGTACTGTTTTAACTGAGGATTAGAGAAAATTGGTGGATCCGTGTTGTAATGAGCAGAGATGGCAGGGGCATGGATCTTGATGGATGAGAAGGAGAGTCCTTTGTCCAGCATCTCAGTTAAGTATTGTAGTATCTGAGGAATGTTTGGGGCAAGAGGGTCAAGGCTGTGAGCTTGGTTCCAGGCACAGAATCTCTTCCATTTATCCGAATAGGCTTTCCTGGTACTTGGCCTTCTGGCCTCCAGAATGACATCCATAACAGCTTTTGACAGAGGCATTGCTTGCTTGCTAGGTTTAAGGTCTTTAGCTGGCTGTGTAGTATCTGACTGTTGTGCCTAGTCAGCAGATGTGGGATTTGAGGCAAAATCCAGGGTGGTCCTTGTGCTAAGTTCTTTAAGATTGGGTACCAGTGCTGGCGTGGCCAGTCTGGTGCAATCAGGATCATCTTTAGCTCTTCTTGCCTGGCTTTTATGAGTACCTTTGGCAGGAGAGGTAGTGGTGGGAAAGCGTATACTTGTAGGTTTTTCCAGCTGAATGACAGGGCATCCCACTTTCCATGCTTGTAAATGGTAACTCCTTGTGCAGAATTTCTGTAGCTGGCAGTTCATTGGGGATGCAAACAGATCTATGTCAGGGCTCCACCATTTCTGTGTTATCATTCTGAATATCTGTGGATTCAATTCCCATTCGTGGGTATCCATGATGTTTATCCTTAAGTCGTCTGCCAGTGTGTTTTCATCCGACAAACTCGAGGGCAGGGTCGGATCCGAAGTACCCAGTACTGTCGGCGCCGACCCACCCCCGGCTCCGAAGCTGCCCAGCTCCAAGCCCAGGTAGCGGGTCGGAGAAGGAGCTATGGGCTTGAAAAATGGGGTCGAGTTCCCCTCCCCGGGGGGGGGGGGAGGCAGGAGCACTCCCATCTGCATCTGGGCCTGGATGAACCTTCGCATCATCCGGTCCAGATCAGCGGAGAGGCTGTAGGTAGAGCTGCGAGGCTACGAGGTAGGCCTTGAGTGCCGCCTCGATAGCCTCGAAGGAGGTCGGTCTCCTCCTCCTCAGGCCGGGTGAAAACATGGGGACGGAGCGAGGAGGAGGAGAGCCAGCAGCCAGAGAGGCGGAGGAGAAGCCCGCTTAGCGGCGGGACGAGACGGAGGTCTCGCCCGCCGCTGTGGTGCTTCTCTCTCGGTCCTTCCTGGCTTCCCTCTCCTCGAACCCGTGAGGGAGTTTGAATCCCGGGAGGAGGAGGGAGCAGGCAAGGCAGTAACCGGAGCAGTCACTACTAACGGGCGGGACGAAGCAGAGTCCGGGGGTAAGAGACCCACCACGACCAGCTTCGGCCTCCGCTCCTTCAATGCCCTGGGGTTGAACCCTGCACAGATTGAACACCCAGAAGTGAGGTGTTCAACCCCAAATCAAGCACGAGTGTGGCCATCAGCAGGGGACAGCTTATGGCCACACTCGGAGCATTTTGAGAAGATTGCCTTTGGGGCCTCAGACATACTAACTTCTTTTTTTTAAAGAAAAAAACTAACACGCACACCGAAGGCCCCAAAGAAAAACACACACACACACACACACACACACACACACACACACACTAGCTACGCGCCAGAGAGGGGAAGGTACAAAAAATTAAGTTAACTTAACCCAAAAATAATATATATAGAAAGGGAACCTAACACACTCACACAGTTAAAGTATTTTCAAGCAGAAAAATCCCTTATAAAATACTGAAAAACCAATTCGCTTATGGAGCTCGAAATCTAGGCTGTCACCATGAACACGGCAAACTAGATCTGAGGTCATGTAGGGAGAGCAGGGCATTATGGGTGAGGGGAGGAGCTAGGAGCTCGGATCCAAAGCTGGATAAACCATGCCGGTTCGGATCCGATATCTGATCCATACCCACAGGTTGCTGACAAATGAATTCTCCTACTTCAGATCTGTACTTTTCCTCATATGCAGTTTGGCATATGAAATTAGTCGTATGCAGGATGCCATGTAACCCAAGGCCTGCAGAATGCTTCTTGCAGGGAGTTGGGTCTTTGTTGCCATCAAATGAAAGTATTGAGTCAGTTGCCTTTGCTTGTCTGGCATGAGATAAGCCATCTGGGCTGTTGTGTTCAAGCTGGCACCCAGGAATATAATCTCATGTGAGGGCACTGGTTTTGATTTCTTTTCGTTTACTGTGTACCCCAGGCAACTTAGTAACTTTTTTACAAATGCCAGATGCTTTAGAAGAATGTCCTTGCTGTCTGCTTGAATCAGGCAGTTGTCCAGGTACGGATAAATTTGAATTCCTTTCTGTCTGCAAAATGCAATTACTGGTGCCAGGCACTTTGTGAAGACCCTGGGCGCAGTAGATAAGCCAAAGGGTAGTGCAGAGAATTGGTAGTGCATTGAACCAGCTATGAATCTGAGGTATCTTCTGCAGTTTTGTCTGACAGGGACATGCAGGTTATGCCTCCTTGAGGTCCAAAGTCACGAGCCAAGCTTTCTTGCCCAGAATGGGAAGAAGCTGCTGCAATGTTAACATTTTGAATTTCGTAACATCCAGGTAAGTGTTTAGAGATGAAAGATCCAGAATGGGCCTCCAGGTTTTGTCCTTTCTGGGTACCAGAAAGAGTCTTGAGTAAAATCCTTGTCCTTGCTCCTGTGATGGTACCTTTTTAATAGCTCTCATATCCATGAGTGCTGTAATTTGATTTTGAGCCTCTGCCCATTGATTTGGTGGCAGATTTGGCATTCCTTTTAACCTTGGCAGAGTGTGAAAGTGGAACCTGTAACCTTGAAATACAATGTTGAGAACCCATTTGTCTTTGGTGATCATTTGCCAGTTGTGGTACAAGAGTACCAGTTTTCCTCCCAATGGGGCTGCCAAGAGGGATTTGTTTGGCAGCTGTAGTGGGAAGTCATTGGAGCTGCTTTTTATATGGTTGGGGCCTGTCTTCCCCTTCTTTCTGGCCTGATGCAACCCATTGTCTAGGCCTATAAGGACCTTGTGTTTGACCTCTACCTCTTGGAAGTCTGTATCTTCCCCTTTGAGGTCTGTCTGTAATTGGAAAGGACCAATTCTTAGTTGGCCAGTTTCTGCTAAATCTAGGAGGCTGAACCTGTAAGAAATATTTCACCGTTTGCATAGATTTTGCCTTATCCTCCATTTTCTTTAATACCTCTTCTGCCTTAACTCCAAATAACACATCCTGCTGCAAAGGTGCATCTAATAATTTTGCTTTAACATGATCTGGTAACGTATGTTCTTTTAACCAATCATGTCTTCTAATGACTGAGCCTGTAACTGCTGCTCTGCAGGAGGTCTCTAGAGAATCAAAACCACATTGCAAAGTATGCTTTCCCACTTGTTCAGCTGCATGCAATAAATTTTGCATTTCTGTAAAATTAGGAGGATCTGATTCTGAAAGCATTTTCTGTTTTAACTGAGACAGTAAAAATTGCTGATATTTTAGCATGTGAAACTGGCAATTTAAGGCTCTCATTGCTAAAGTTGCAGACGTATATACTTTCTTTCCCCATCTGTCTAATGCTCTGGAAACTCTGTCAGAGGGGACTGGATTCTTGGCTGATGAGGCCTTAACTCCTTTGGGTCCCTGAGAAATAGTTTTAGGGTCAGCTACAGGGCTTTTATACAGAAATTTGTGAGTCAGAGACTCTGTAGTATCTGTAAGGTTTAACAGGGGCTGGAGGTAAGGAATCAGGATTTAAGCTGGATTCAGTATACACATCATCCACAATATCTAACACTGGCGGAATAGCAAGGGGTCTGTGTTGAGGTAATAAAAGGAAGTCTGAGCCTTTTCTTGGATTCTGAGTAATCCTGGCCTTCCCAGTGGAAATGCTCCCTCATGGTATGTAGGGTTTCCCCAAAGGAGAAGTCCTCAGGCAGTGAAGGCTGATGGAATTGATTCCTCAGCATCAGAATCCTCATAAGGGGGCAAAGAGTATCCTAGGTCTGAGGATGACTCAGAAGAGATGGACATCTGGTCAGATGAGTCATAGTCTGCTTCCTGTCTAGGCCTTTTATCAGGAGGGGGATGGGACCCCCTGATCAGAGTGATTAGGTCTTCGGCCATTTTGAGCATTTGTTTCTTAGGCATGGAGGCCTGTCCTGGAGAACGCTGCATTTGTTTCTTTGATTTTAAAGGAGGGTTTAATGCTTAACTGAGTAGGTCTGAAGACACCCTCTGAAGCTGTGGGTTGCTCAGCTACTTCGGATCCCTCTGAAAGGTTAGTCTCAGTAGGCTGAATAACTTGTGCGTCCGAAGTCCCAGCCATCTCCACGTGTGAGTCAGAGGCGGTCTGTGGTTCTACATAAGCGGTAGTCAGGGGCTGCGAAGGCGCCTCGCTGAAAACCAGAGAACTGGCGACTGGCCTAGAAGAGGCTTCATCAGTTTTAGGCCTTGAATGCCTATCCTTGTCTTTGCGCTTTTTGTGTATTCCGGTCGTCGGAAGTTCTGACTGCATGGTATAATTGAATTTTCTACCAAAATAATATCGGGCAAAATCAAACCGACATTTAATAGTGCGCCTGCTAAACCTAGTGCAAAACCGACAACCCAGTGACGTCGTGGTCTGGGCCTAGGCATGGGATACAACAGGAATGGAAATCCTTATGAGGTATTTCCTTCCCACAAGAAATACAGTTATTAACTTTTACTGACATCAGTCTGAGGCAAGAAAAAGTTTCCCCAACGGGGTACATAGCTTTGTAGAAGACTTCGGTTCTGGATTCGGAATGAAAATCTCAGGAGACGGCCAACCGGCACTTGCGAACTGCTTTTGCTTCGGGCACTGCGCGGCAAGAAAGACTGAAGAAAATGGCATTGACTGCATCTTATATAAGAGATATATCAGAATACGAGACTGGAAACAACTATCCCAAACCATCTTTTTCAAAATGGAATCCTAATGTAAATATTAAAAAATGGAATAAACAGGACAGTATTAAAAATGATTTTAGGAAAAATAGTTATTATGAACAAGAATTCCCCCCATTAGAAAGAGAAATGGATGGAGGATTCACGCCCCAAAACAGAAGGGGAAATTTTCATATGGGGGGGGGGAGGTACTAGCCAACAGCCCCTTCACCATTATTACTGATGCTGGTATTGATGACATTAGGATTGACAACATCAAGTATACTTATAGGGACTTTTCTATTTATAATTATAGTAATTTTATACTCAACAAAGATCATTTTAATTTACTTAGCAAAGGATTTAAATTTATACCCTGGAACAAGGGTGATACAGCCACGACATTATTAGATGTAAAATTATTTGTTAGAAAAATCAATTTAGGAATTTTAGCTTCTAGAAATGGTTTCAACAATGAAGGTAATAAAGTGGATCTGAGAAGGAAATCAATTTATAACCCACCCTTATTACCACAGATAAAGATTTTTGAAAAAATATTAGCGGATGAGATTAGAGAGACTCAGGTCAACAATAAGTGTACATATATAAACAATTTAAAGAAGGGTGAGAATGAAGCGTTAACAGAATTAATGAAAAAGTTCATAAGAGTGATGAAACCAGATAAGGGTGGGGGAATAGTAATTATGGACAACATTACTTATGAAGGGAAAATGAACATGATTCTCAGGGACGAACATAAATACACAGTAGTTTCAAGAAATGAAGTTAATTTAGCATATCAGCGTATAGACATTATGCTAAAAGATTATATGTTCGAAGGAATTATAGATGTTGATCTATTTAAGTTTCTTACTGTTAACAAACCCAGAATAGCAACAATGTTCGGAATTCCCAAAGTCCATAAAAATTGGTTAGATCCCCCACTCAGACCTATAGTTACAGCTGAAGGGTCAAAAACGACTCCATTAGCAAAATATGTTGACTAAAACAAAACATATCTGGGTCATCAACAAAACCATTTTAAAAGATTCCTGGGATTTTTTTAAAACAACTTTCCCCTGGCATTTTTAAGGAAGACTTGTTGTTTATTACCATAGATATTGTGGATTTATTTTCAAGCATCCCACACAATAGTGGGATGGAAATGTTTGGAGAGCATATTTTTGGACAATACTATGACACAAAATGAGAAAATATTATCAGTGGCCCTCATGGATACCATATTAAGATATAACTTTCTATTATTTGATGGAGAGTATTTCCAACAGAAAGAAGGAGTTTCCATGGGGGCAGCGTGTGCACCAACTTACGCCAACATAATATTGTCCAAATGGGAAGAGAATTTTGTGTTGAACTCCTGTTTTAATAAGGAATGGTTACTGTACCGAAGGTTCCTTGATGACATCGTTATTTTTTGGATTGAGGGACATAAGTTCTTAGAGTTCATGGATTACATTAGTCATACTACTGATGTTTTAAAATTTACTTATAACATTAATTCCAAAGTGTTACAATACCTAGATATAGAAATATGCAAAAATAAAAATAAACAAAATTTTGAATCTAAGGTGTTTAGAAAGGAGACTTATTGCAATTCCTACTTGCATTTTGATAGCGCTCATCCCCTACACTGCAAAAGAAACATAGTTAAGGGACAATTTGTTAGGGGATCGAGAATGACTAGCTTAAATACTGATTTAGAAAGGGAATGCAACAATTTGGAAAAAATGTTTATAGAAAGGGGATACCCTAGGATGTTTGTGACTAATATAAGAGACAAACTGAGTACTTAAAACAAACCAAATCTACAATAAAAAGATCCAACGTATCACTGAAGACTTGACCACACAAAATTTATTCAAAAATAAACGTAAAGCGCTTTTCGTCGCTCAATATTTGAGCAACTTCTTCAGACATTCAACACTTTATCTAATTAAGTATTTATATATATATACACTCACGTCACTAACAGCACTGCCATTGTGCATCAATTACAATTTAAAGCAATAGTGTTCATTAACAACTTGAAGCAGCAACAAATATATAAAACAGTATGTATATAAATGTACAGAATTAAAAATATATATATATATATATGTGTAAGTATGTCTAAAATCACATAATCATATTTATCAACTCACAAACACTACGCCCAAAATAGGTATTTGTGAAAAACAAAACTTAAATAAAATGATAGCAATGCAGGCTTGCAAAATAAATTGTCAGTAAAAGTTAAAGACAAGCATTTCATACAGGCCTTTAAACTATATACAATAGTAAAGTGCAAGCAAGACAGATTACATAAGTCTTACCATAAAAGTTATTGTTTTAAAGTGTGTATAAACAAATGTATATGTGTATTTATTTTTAAAACTTGTATAAAAGTATGTATATATATATAAGTTTAATAATTATTTATAAAATCTTATTGTACTTCTCATAATAAAATGTAGTGTACACATTAATATGAACTCTTACATTGCAAGTACAATATGGTAAAGTTTCTAGTAAGTAAAAGTTAAATAACTAGGAAAGTACATATGTGTATAAGAAATATGAATATATATATCATACCTGTCTTTACACAAAAGGAGTCTTAGATGTAGATTTTACTCTAATAGTGAAAGTAAACCTGTAAATTAAATAAATATATTTGTTATTTCCTATTCAAACTCCTTAATTTTAATAGGCAGCTAATATTACAATGGTCGTTTAACCCTGGATAAAAAAATGCATTTGTACGCCATTGCCAAGTTAGTTCTCGCTCCTCTAAAAGCAAGTTATATGGACCACCTCTAAGGTTTGTCTGAATCTGATCCAGTGCCATAAATTTGAAGTTATGGCCCGGGTTAGTTATGATATGTTTAGATAAGGCATTCTCTACTTTTTTTTTGTATAGCATATGTGTGTTCATAAACTCTTTCTTTGAAATGCCTTTCAGTCTTTCCAATGTAGAAAGCTGGGCATAATAAGTTTAGAGTAACAATTTAGTTTATATTTGACTTCATATTTTTTGTTTTTGATGGTTATATATTCTCCACTACACATATGTTAACACATATTGCAATTTTCACAAATTGTCATGCCTTTCTTCCTATTAAAATTGTTAGTAGTATTACCTTCCAAAATACTCTTCAAATTATAACCCTTTCTGTATACAATTCTAGGATATTCAACTAAGTTACTAGAAATGCTCCTATCTTGTTGGATCAAGGTCCAGTTTTTAAATAGTAATTTTTTAATGATGTCACTGTCCATGTTGTATGTTGTTATAAAACTAAGTTTGAAATCGTTATTAGGTTGTATTCTTCTTTCCAAGGTTTCTGTTTCCTCATATAAGTACTCCTGGTTTTCCACTATGTCTGAAGGTGTACTTTTATCAGTGGGTTGGTTAAGAATGGGAAATATAATGCCATTAGATCTTTTACATCTCACTTCTTGGACTATCTCATCTAGAAAGTCACTAGGGTAACCCCTCTCACAGAAGAAGGCTGTAAGTAATTCACATTCAAGTTTGAAGTCACTAATATAAGTAGTCATCCGAGCTGCTCGAATCAGCTGGCCTTTCACTATAGCTTTTTTCTGTGAGGTCGGGTGGAGGCTGGTGTAATGGAGGTATGAATTGCAGAAAGCTTCTTTCCTATGTATCTTAGAAAAGTATTGATTATTAGCATAATCTTTAGATAAATTCACGTCCAAATAGTCAATAGATTGTTTCTGAAAATTGGATGTGAATTTAAAGAAATCAGTAGTGTTGTTGAAAAAGTTTAAAAGCTTTTCTGCTTTTCTTTTATCTCCTCCAAATAAAATAAAAATATCATCCAGGAAGCGCGTATAGTACTTAATAAGAGGAGCCCATTCAGTATTCTCAAAAATATATTGATGTTCCCAATATGCCATAACTGTGTTCGCTAAACTGGCCCCACAAGGTGAACCCATTGCAACACCACGTTTTTGCAAGTACAACTTATTATTAAAAGTGAAAAAGTTGTTTGTCAAAATAATGTCTAATAATGTTGTTACAGTGAAAGTTTCATTTGCTGGAGCCCCTTTCTTAATTAAAAATAAATTAACCCACTCTATCGCTTCCAAGTGTGGAATTGACGTATATAAATCTATAACGTCAATAGTGACGAAGTTATGGTCTTCTCTGTATACAATGTTGTCAAAATTCTTCAGAAAAGACCATGAATCTTTACATACTTGGACTTCAGTCGCCAGATATTTTTTTAGAATACTGTCTACTAATTTAGCAGATGCATACGTGATAGAGTTTCGTCCATCTAATAATGGTCTAAACGGGGGGTCCAGGATGTTTTTGTGTATTTTTGGTGTTGCAAACATAATAGGGATCTTTGGCCAGTTAGTAGTGATATATTGGTAGCTATTTAAATCAATGTATCCGTCCATAAATAGGTCACTGTAATAACCTTTTATCATTCTATATGCGGTATTTACCTCATTTACAGATACTTCTTTATATGTATCGTTAGCCAGTATTTTCTCAACTCTGTCAACATAGTCATAGTTGTCAAATAAGGTCAGTCCTCCACCTTTGTCTGGCTTAATAGCTCTAATATTAAGTGTTTTAAATGTAGATAGAGCTACGCTTTCATCCCTACTTATATTTCTTCTTTGCCTTGAATTCTTATAAATTCTGTTATATGAACTGTCCTATAGACCAACTTTTAACTAAGTTGAAATTTACTAAAATCAAGAAATTAAACAGGGACAGGCTTGCTTATGACAACGGAAAAGCATACCCTAAACCACCGGGGTCTCAGAATGCTTCTACTGACACTAAAACAAATGACACTGAAATTTTTGAATCATTTATCGACGACCAAGTCACTAGCTTAGACGTTGATACATCTATTTTGACGAACAGGCAAAATAATAGGAATAACAACACATGGGCTGGCCGTTTAAGGAATGGACGACAACTTACCTCTAATCGAGGCCAACAGGGTGGCCAACCAACATACGGTCCAGCCCAAGGGGGTGACCAGGACAACCCGAATTTGGGTGCTATCCCCAAGAGACATTTTGTTAATAACTACAACTATAGTAACCAACAAAATCAACATCATCAAAAAAACCAACATGGCCCATACAACAAACCAAAGAGATAAACCAAGAAGAGACTAAACCTGAAATTATACAGAACAAAGCAGGGGACTTCGTTGTTTACAATTTCTTATGTATTGATATTGAACCCTCTTTAGTTGACCTTTTTGCTAGGGGACAAACATTTGTACCTAGCAATCATATGGATTTGGTACAATGTATCAAGGACCTTAAACTACTTGTAAGGAAACTTAACCTTAGCATCCTTTTAGGAGACTCACCAGTAGTTAGTGAGCCACTTAAAGTAGTTAGTGAATACAACCCTACCTTACACCCAACTCTGTCTACATTTGAACAGGTTATGGAACTTGACTTACGTAGTATCAAGGACAGTTCATATAATAGAATTTATAAGAATTCAAGGCAAAGAAGAAATATAAGCAGGGATGAAAGTGTAGCTCTATCTACATTTAAAACACTTAATATTAGAGCTATTAAGCCAGACAAAGGTGGAGGACTGACCTTATTTGACAACTATGACTATGATGACAGAGTTGAGAAAATACTGGCTAACGATACATATACATAATTATCTGTAAATGAGGTAAATACCGCATATAGAATGATAAAAGGTTATTACAGTGACCTATTTATGGACGGATACATTGATTTAAATAGCTACCAATATATCACTACTAACTGGCCAAAGATCCCTATTATGTTTGCAACACCAAAAATACACAAAAACATCCTGGACCCCCCGTTTAGACCATTAATAGATGGACGAAACTCTATCACGTATGCATCTGCTAAATTAGTAGACAGTATTCTAAAAAAATATCTGGTGACTGAAGTCCAAGTATGTAAAGATTCATGGTCTTTTCTGAAGAATTTTGACAACATTGTATACAGAAAAGACCATAACTTCGTCACTATTGACGTTATAGATTTATATACGTCAATTCCACACTTGGAAGCGATAGAGTGGGTTAATTTATTTTTAATTAAGAAAGGGGCTCCAGCAAATGAAACTTTCACTGTAACAACATTATTAGACATTATTTTGACAACCAACTTTTTCACTTTTAATAATAAGTTGTACTTGCAAAAACGTGGTGTTGCAATGGGTTCACCTTGTGGGGCCAGTTTAGCGAACACAGTTATGGCATATTGGGAACATCAATATATTTTTGAGAATACTGAATGGGCCCCTCTTATTAAGTACTATACCCGCTTCCTGGACGATATTTTTATTTTATTTGGAGGAGATAAAAGAAAAGCAGAAAAGCTTTTAAACTTTTTCAACAACACTACTGATTTCTTTAAATTCACATTCAATTTTCAGAAACAATCTATTGACTATTTCGACGTGAATTTATCTAAAGATTATGCTAATAATCAGTACTTTTCTAAGATACATAGGAAAGAAACTTTCTGCAATTCATACCTCCATTACACCAGCCTCCACCCGACCTCACAGAAAAAAGCTATAGTGAAAGGCCAGCTGATTCGAGCAGCTCGGATGACTACTTATATTAGTGACTTCGAACTTGAATGTGAATTACTTACAGCCTTCTTCTGAGAGAGGGGTTACCCTAGTGACTTTCTAGATGAGATAGTCCAAGAAGTGAGATGTAAAAGATCTAATGGCATTATATTTCCCATTCTTAACCAACCCACTGATAAAAGTACACCTTCAGACATAGTGGAAAACCAGGAGTACTTATTTGAGGAAACAGAAACCTTGGAAAGAAGAATACAACCTAATAACGATTTCAAACTTAGTTTTATAACAACATACAACATGGACAGTGACATCATTAAAAAATTACTATTTAAAAACTGGACCTTGATCCAACAAGATAGGAGCATTTCTAGTAACCTAGTTGAATACCCTAGAATTGTATACAGAAAGGGTTATAATTTGAAAAGTATTTTGGAAGGTAATACTACTAACAATTTTAATAGGAAGAAAGGCATGACAATTTGTGAAAGTTGCAATATGTGTAAACATATGTGTAGTGGAGAATACATAACCATCAAAAAATATGAAGTTAAATACAAACTAAATTGTTACTCTAAGCTTATAGTGTACGTGGCTTCATGTACACTATGCCCAGCTTTCTACATAGGAAAGACTGAAAGGCATTTCAAAGAAAGAGTTTATGAACACACACATGCTATACAAAACAAAAAAGTAGAGAATGCCTTATCTAAACATATTTTAACTAACCCGGGCCATAACTTCAAATTTATGGCACTGGACCAGATTCAGACAAACCTTAGAGGTGGTCCATACAACTTGCTTTTAGAGGAGCGAGAACTAACTTGGCAATGGCGTACAAATGCATTTGTTTATCCAGGGTTAAACGACCATTGTAATATTAGCTGCCTATTAAAATTAAGGAGTTTGAATAGGAAATAACAAATATATTCATTTAACTTATAGGTTTACTTCCACTATCAGAGTAAAACTTACATCTAAGACTCCTTTTGTGTAAAGACAGGTATGATATATATATTCATATTTACTTATACACACATGTACTTCTCTAGTTATTTAACTTATATTTACTAGAAATTTTACAACATTGTACTTGTAATGTAAGAGTTTATATTAATGTGTATACTACATTTTATTATGAGATGTACAAGACTTTACAAATAATTAATAAACTCATATATACACATACTCATACAATTTTTAAAAATACACACATATACATTTTTTTCATACACATCTTAAAACAATAACTTTTATGATAAGACTTATGTAATCTGTCTTGCTTGCATTTTATTATTGTATATAGTTTAAAGGCTTGCATGAAATGTTTGTTTTTTATCTTTATTAACAATTTATTTTGCAAGCCTGCACTGTTATCCCTTTGTTCAAGCTCCGTTTTTCATAAATACCTATTTTGGGTTTAGTGTTTGCGAGCTGATTAATATGATTATGTGATTTTAGATACACATACATACACTTTTAATTCTGTACATTTATTTACATACTTTTTTATACATATATTTTTTGCTGCTTCAAGTTGTTAATGAACACTATTGCTTTAAATTGTAATTGATGCATAATGGCAGTGTTTTTAGTGACGTGAGTATATATAAATATGTAATTAGATAGTGTTGAACGTCTGAAGAAGTTGCTCAAACATTGAGCGACGAAAAGCGCTTTACGTTTATTTTTGAATAAATTTTGTGTGGTCAAGTCTTCAGTGATACGTTGGATCTGTTTATTGTAGATGTGACTAATATAAGAAAGGAAGTAGAAGATGGGAGGGAGGACAGATTTAAACCTATTATAGGGAAGAATGATTTTATGACATTTCAGGACGAACAAAACAAATCAAAGGTTAAAGAAGAACAATTTCAAAGAAATTTAATAGTAGAAAACAATAGGTATAATTATAATTTGAGAGATACACTACAAAAAGAATGGAACAAATTTACAGCTCTTTCTGATATGGAGGAAATTATTAATATTAAACCAATGATAATATATAGAAACTCAAGAAGTATAAATAATATGTTGGAGAAAAAGAACACCCCGCACACAAGCGAGAACAAAAAGCTTGGAACTTTTAGATGCGGTAGGTGTAATCAATGTTCTTTTATTATTAATAAAGGTGAAATCTTCTTGGAAAGTAGAAATTTATTGATCAAAAGTAAGGGTTTTTTTAATTGTGACACTAAAGGTGTGGTGTATCTGGTTATTTGTGATAAATGCCCCTCCTACTACGTAGGAAAAACTGAAAGGGAGTTAAGGAAAAGAATGTATGAACATTCCTATGATATCTCAAAAGTTATTAAACTTTTTGAAAGAAGCATCAAGTGTTTTTTCTGGCTGGTCGCACTCTGTTAACAGTTTTTTGGTTTCTTTGAGTGCTTTCCACTTTATATTTCTTTGTTGCATCTTATATACCCCTGTCGCACTGACATCAGGGAGGAGGCGACAGCAACTGACGCCGGACCAAGACTTTGGAACTCAGGCCGACTGGGGAACCGCCTGATGGCAGGATAACCCAAGTGTAATGACTGCAGCAGTGTAACACAAACATCGGGTCTATATCTGGGCTCCCTCATTTGTTTATCAACATGTTGAAAGTCTTTGGTTCCAGTTTCCACTCGTGTGGGCCCAAGAGATTTCTGCATAGTTCGTCTGCCAGTGTATTTAGCTTTCCTGGCAGGAATTGAGCCTGTAGATGCACTTGGTAGCTCAAGGCTGTGTTCCACACAGCCATGGCTAGTCTGCAGAGGGAGTATGAATGGGTACCCCCCCCCCTGCTTAAGTACCACATAACAGTGGTGTTGTCCGTCTTTATCATTAATTGTCATGGAAGAATGTGGTCCTTGAAGGCTGTCAGCGCATTCTGTACAGCTAACATTTCTTTTTGGCTGACATGCAGGTGCATTTGACTTGGGTTCCATTTGCCCTGAATGCACTTCCCTGTCAGGTGAGCACCCCATGCATAGTCTAATGAGTCTGTTAGGGTTTGGGCGGCAGGAGGTAGAGTGAATGGTAGTCCCTTCTTTTGGTGGCAGGCCTCCGTCCACCAAAGGAACTAACTGTAGGCAAGCTATGATGGGAATCACTGCTTCTAGATCCTGAGAATGTTAATACCAGAGGCTTTTTAGATACCACTGTAGTTTCCTCATATGCAGTCTTGCATATGGAATTAGGAGAATGTAGGAGGCCATGAACCCCAAGAATTGCAGTATTTGCCTTGCAGATAGAGTTTTTGTGGCCATTAGTTTGAAGTAAGCTGTCAAATGAATTTGTTTCTCTGGAGTGAGGAACGCCATCTGGGAAGTTGTGTTCAAGCTTGCTCCCGGGAATATAATTTGTTGACAAGTTACAAGATGTGATTTCTTTTTATTTATGGTGTATCCCAGACAAGTTAGCACCTTTTGTACAAACGCCAGATGATTCAAAAGTATATCCTGGCTTTCTGCCTGAATTAGACAATCGTCCAGGTATGGGTATATTTGAATATTTCTTTGCCTGCAAAATGCAATTACTGGAGCTAGGCACTTTGCGAATACCCTGGGCACAGTAGATAAGCAAAAGGACAGTGCAGAGAACTGATGGTGCATATAGCCTGCTTTGAAGCGTAGGTATCTTCTGCAACATTCCCTGATTGGGATGTGCAGGTAGGCTTCCTTTAAATCCAGTGTTGCCAACCAGGCCTCCTTGCCTAGCACAGGAAGCAACTGATGAAGAGTTAGCATCTTGAATTTTGGGATCAAAAAGGTGTTTAGAATAGAAAGGTCCAGGATAGGACACCATAAGTTGCCTTTTCTGGGTACCAGGAAAAGTCTATTAGAAACCTTGTTCCCTTTCCTCTTCTGGTACAGTTTGAATAGTCCTTATACTTAAGGGAGAGTACTTGCTTTTGAGCTTCTGCCCACTGATTTGGGAGTAGATCTGGCCAACCGTTTGGGGTTTAGTCGGCCGATTGTCACTTGCAAACTGCTTTTGCTTCAGGCAATGCGCAAAAAAGACTGGAAAAATGGCGTCGGCTGCATCTTTTATACCCCTGGCGCACTGACATCAGGGAAGAGGCGACAGCAACCAACGCCGGACCAGGACTTTGGAATTCAGGCCGACTGTGGGTACTCTGCCAGCAGGATAACCCAACTGTAATGACTGCAACAGTGAAACATGATCACCATGTGGAAGTGAAATCTGTATCCTTGGGAATCTACATTTAAAACGCATTTGTCCTGGGTAAGGAGTTCCCAGTTTTTTGCCTGCAAAGCAATCTTTCCCCCTAAAGGAGCAGTCAGTTGAGAAGGGCTTGGAAGTTTTAAAGTTAAGTCACTGAGACAGTTTACCATAGGGGGAAATCTTACTACTCCCTGATTTGGAAGTGGGAGGCCCCCCCCCACTGCTTAGTCCTGTGTGTACCTTGAGACTGAAGCCTGGGTGTTCTGCTGGTTCTGGGATTGGACTGAGAAGGCCTGGAAGAAGCGGGAAAGAACCAATTTTTAGAGGGCCAATGCCTACTAAATATTGGAGGCTGTACTTGTAGGAAATCTTTAACAGTTTGCATAGATTTAGCTTTTTCCTCCATCTTTTTAAGCACTTCTGCTTTGTTGCCAAACAGCCGGTCCTGACTTAAGGGAGCATCCAGCAATTTAGCTTTAACATGATCTGGCAAAGATTGCTCCTTAAGCCAAGCAAGCCTTCTAAGTACAGACCCAGTGACAGCAGCCCTGCAAGATGCCTCTAGTGAATCAAAACCACACTGCAAAGTATGTTTTCCAACTTGTTCAGCAGAATGCATTAAATCCTTATTTTCAGCACAGTCAGGAATCATCATCATTTTCGGTTTAAACAATCCAATAATATGCTGCTGATACTTTAACATATGAAACTGGCAGTTTAAGGCCCTAATGGCTAAGGTTGCAGAAGTGTATACCTTCTTAATCTATCCAGCGACCTGGAATCTCTATCAGAGGGGGTAGGATTTTTGGCAGTAGTAGCCTTAATGCCCTTGGGTCCCTGTGAAATGGTCTCAGGATCCGCAGTAGGATTTTTGAAGAGGAACTTGTGAGAGTCAGGAACCCTGTAATACCGATCAGGTTTTCTGGGAGCAGGAGGTAGAGAGGCAGGGGTCAGGCTAGATTCCGAGAAGGCATCAACAATGTCCAGTACAGGAGGGATAGCTAAAGGCCTGTGTTGGGGCAGGAGTAAGAAATCCCTAAGCCTCTTTTTGGAGTGAGAGTAATCCTGGCTTTCCCAGCGAAAATGCTCCCTAAGAGTATGCAAGATTTCACCAAAAATGAAACCCTCTGGAGGGGAAGCAGGGGGAATGGAGTCCTCTGCATCAAAATCCTCATAGGTAGATAAGGGTAAATCCTGGTCAGAGGAAACAGAAATTTCAGAGTTCTGATCAGAAGAATCAGAAAGAAAATCAGTCCTAGGTCTCTTAGAGGGGGAAGGGTGGCTTCCCCTGATTAGAGTAATAAGGTCTTCAGTCATTATTTGTTTTTTAGGCATAGGGGCCTGACCATGCAATCTGAGCGCCAGTTTTCTAGGCATGGATCGAGTTTTAGGCCTTGAAGAAGAGGATGGCATTGGTTTACTAAGCACATCAGCAGACCTGAAAACACTCTCAGAAGCTGATGCCTGCACAGCGGCTCCGGACCCATCCAAGGTAGAGACAGCCGCAGGTTCCACAGTTGAAGAACCATCTCGTGGCATACCGGACTCTGAATGGGTCTCAGTAGAGGCCTGCAAATCTGAAGTTGTGGGTATTAGGAGGCTGCGAAAGCGCCTCACTGAGTACCGGGCGGCTAGCTTGTGAGAACAGTCATCGGCAGCTTTGGACCTATGCGGTCTGTCTCTGTCTTTATCTTTGCGTTTTTTCGGAATGTCGGTAGTCGGGTGGCTTACCGAAGCCATTTCTGGATAATTGAACAGAGTACCAAAATATTTAGAAGTGTAAATAAACAGACGAACAGTTTGAGGTTTGAATAAGGCACAAAACAGACAGTGAGGTACGTCGTGGTCTGGGCCTAAGCAGGGAATGCAGTACGAATTAAAATCTTTATGAGGTATCTGCTTTCCACAAGAAATACAATTGTTAACTTTTACTAACATTGGTTTAGAGCAAGAAAATGGCTCCCCAACGGGGTACTTAGCTTAGCTGAAGACTTTGGTTCTGAAACTCGGAAACAAAAATTTCAGGAGTCGGGCGACCGGCACTTGTGAACGGCTTCTGCTTCGGGCCCCACACGGCAAGAAAGACTGATGTAATGGCGTCAGCTGCATGCTTTATACCTCTGACTACCTGACGTCATGGAAGATGAGACAGCAACCGATGCAGGACCCAAGACATTGATAATCAGGTCGACTGAGGGCTACTGCAAGCAGATAACCCAAATGTGATGACTGCAACAGTGAAACACGAAGAACTTCACATCCTTCTCCAAATCTCAACAGTAATTTTACTTCTTCAATCAGCACTTCATACAAGGACTGCTTTGCTCAAACTGCAGTAACCTGAAATGTTTCTAGTGTACCTCAAAATTAGATTTTTCTGCCTCTCTCGTTAATCCAAGTCTTAACTTATGTACTTTTCCAATACCTTTTTGTTACTTATGTCTATCATTCAGAAAAAATTACTATTTTGTTTTCTATTCCCTCAGATGCCTGAAGAAAAAAAAATGTCAAACTCTAGTGGATTGCCACAGATCCCTGCAGTATACCACTACTCAGCTTTACTCTACTAGTCAACTCCATTGTTCCTGCTATGTCCCCTCAACCAAAAAATCTCTATGGCTGGTCTGCAAATCCAGTGCCATTAACCTTTTCTAGCATTCTTAAAAAAAAAAAAAATTCATTGTAAGGTCACTAAATGGTACAGAGTCACAGGCCTTGGTGATGGTCAGGTACACCATGCTGATCAGAGCTATCAAGGTTTCCTGTAAACCAGTTTTAAAAGTGAAACAACTTCAACTCCTTTGGTAATGACATTACATTTACTGACTGGTTTCCGGTCTTCCAAAAAATCATTCCATCTACCTTTTCACTTTTTTTGTAAACATTTTCTGCTACTACTGTTAGGGCAACAAGCCTGTAATTTCCTTTATTTTTTCTGCTCTTTTCCTTATACAGTGGTACTACATTTCATCTACAAGCTATCAGACACCTAAAGTGCAACACAAAATAACCCCATGCACACTCACATGCATATGCACAAACATGTAAACCTGCTCACTAATTACAGACACTTTACTGACTGTCTCTACTTCAGATATCCAACCATGAAGAGATAAAAGAACAAGTTAACAAAAAAAATAATAGCCGCAATAATGTATTTCATTGTGTTGCTTTTGGCCATAGTATGAACTACATTCCTTTTCTTGAGACTACAGAAATAAAATCATTCGGCATCTTTTACATGTCCTCCTTGATCATTTTTATCCTTACTCATCTTTATTTTAAGCCTTCCCTTCCCTCTTCTGAAACGAAAAAACTCCATGCCCTTTTTCTATTCTTTTTTTATCTGTGCCTTCACTGCCATCCTCCTTTAATACTCTCTCCATCCCACCCTTTCCACAACTTGAAAGAACAGCCTCACATACCTACATTGCCCACAATGGCTCTCGTCACTTTCCTTTTTCGTTCACCTCTTGCTCATTACTTGGAGTACCTATGACTCACCTTCCTCACAACTAGGTCACCCATTCAGCTCATCTCCAATCCCCTAGCTCATCTGTGACTCCCCTTCAGCTTACAAAAATCAACCCCTTTGAAATCCTACAAAATCATCTTTTTTGCAGCCCATTCCCTTTACCCTCCTACTCAAAGTGAAAGAACTTGACAGTGGATGAATAACAGTGACCTTTCATTAGACATCCGCCATACCTCTCAACTTCTTAGTCCACTCCATACAAGCAAAGCTTAAAATAATGAGGGGAGAGACAAATACCCAAAAACTGGAACAGATTTTATTTATTGCTCTTATAAACTTAGTAAGCTGCTAGAATAATAGGATTCATGTTAGCATATACTTTTGAAGGAAATTAAGTCTGAAACTTAAATGTATGTCATCATTTGGCGACTCCAATCCTTGGTGAATTGCCAAAAAAAAAAGCAAAAGGTAAAAATCTGGATATTCTGCAGAAATCTGGACAGTTGATAGATGCGGACACCCCATGATATTCACCTCCTTGATTAACACTATTACACTCTTTCTCATACCTTTGCATGCAAAATGGACCAACATCCCCAAACAGCCCAAGAACTCAAGTCACAACTGCATCTTTTCCATCTCCCTTTCAACTATGAAAACAAGAACCCTTAGTCAGTACTTGGCATATTGAGAACCCTCCCCCCATTAAGTAAAAATATGCTCCTACAAATACTCTATTCCTTTATGTTAGAAAAGGCTGATGAAAGAATGTCTGGGGGCTAATGACCCAACAGTTCAAACTTTTTTTTTTTTACTCTCCACCTTCCATATCTCTAAGAGCAAAGTAAGATGCCTTTAGAGCAAAAGTTCCAACAATGGTCACAGTTGCATCATACTGACATGTCAAGCAGCAGAGGTTTCTGATACATGCACACACAAATCTCAGTCGCTCTAAACAGAAGTGAAATGGCAAATTATTTCCTGAACAAAGCTCAGTTGCAAGGCTAACACATTTTGACACTGCTAGTAGTAAGAACATGGGAGAAAAAGCTTCTAAAAGTAAGCCAAATTTTTTTTTTATGTAACTGGAATTTGCACAAGAATACTGCATCCATTTTAATTTCAGCATAAGACTAGCCCACAAATGTCATGTGTAAAAGTGTTACTATCAAACCCAACAGACTGAGCGGCCCTGAAACTGTGATGCACCAAGAGTATTTTAAAAGAAAAACTGTACAAATTAAAAGCTGTATGAATGACAATGTAAAAACTTTTCAATTAAAATTCGCTGCGCAAATGTGACTCCAGTTAACCAATACTGACAAGACTACCTAACCCTCCCTAAAAGCCTATCAATTAATCACGGCACTCAGTGAACATCTGGTCTTGTCCTTCCAATAGCAGTAGAAACTTGTGCCGAGGATTCTCTCATCTGTACACAGTGAAGGAAGACAAACAATAGAAGAGTTAATAATCAATCATATTGCACAACCACACAAGCACAGCTATTGAATGCTAACTGCACTGTACAAGTAGAAACAGAATACAGTGTCAATACTAAATATACTGAAGTACAAATATAAGGTGGTATCCATTATTAAAATGTATCTTCTTTACAACATTGACATACAGGACTGCTACCACTCTGACAGAATAAAAATGTAATCTATAACAAAAGGTACTAGACCTATACAGCAAGTACCCAAGATTAATTTCATGTTAGTTGCAAATAATTCTAACCTCTCTCTTACAAAAGGATAGGTGCAATGCATTTAATACCTGCAATTGGTGACAAAACAGCAGCAAATGTTTGCTACTATTTTGAGCCTAAGCACAATGCTATGATATGAATGACAAAGTGGTAATCTCTTCATCTCATGTTTAGTGATCACAATAATCACATTGCATTTTATGCATTGTTACCTATGGTGTTTACTCTCTTCACCACAGCAGTAATTTTAACTAATGATAGAAAACGTCAGTAGAGAGACAGTGCACACAAAAAGTAAATGTACCAGTAAGAACAGCGTTGCAGAAGAAATGCTGACAGTTCGGACTACACATTCACCTTTCGGGAGAAAATCATACAGAAAAGGGTCTACGTCGCTCAAGGCCAAAGAGTTTAAATACCAACATAGATGCTTTGTGTAGAAAAAGAAAGATGTGTAGATTAAGTGTTGCTTTTCAGTAGCTATACAGAACAAAGATATTAAAATTTATTGCAGTAGTGCTTCAATCAAATGTTAAAGATGCAAAGATAATTTTAGAAACTAGTAACTACATACCCATAATGTTATGGACAGATTTTCCCCAGCCATTTAAAAAGGAATTTCAGCTCACATTCAGTCAAGACACTTGTGCGCTACAATAATGCTAAAAAATGCATTTCCCTCCATCGGCAAAAGTTTAAGAACACAAAAAAGTTGCGGGTTTTATAGACCAAACCACTCAATTTTGCAACTTGATGCCAGACAAGTAATTAACTTTTACATGGCACTGCCCAATGTTGTAAAAAAATTACTTGTGTCCTTGTTATAGCAAGGCTCTTCATGTTTAGCCACTTTGTAGTGCATGCAGTGCCACAGTCATGTCCATAATTGGGGGGGAAAGAATGGTTAAGCATCTTTCTTACCAAGAAAGGTTCTTAAAATTCTGTGAAGCACCTTTCAGTGCTGTTAAGCTTTAGTCTCATGCTACAACATTAACGGCATCCAAAGCATTTTCATAACTTTAAACCCTGTTACACACTTCAATGTCAAAATTCACTGGCACAGACAAACTTCAGTTTGCCAAAGTTTTGTGCATGACAGTTTTTAAAGCTGTTCATTGGTTGGATGAACACTTCACTTTTGCCTGCTAAATTTATGTGGTAATGTTGTGTTTTGTGGCTTTCAAAGCCATAAAACACTTTACGCTTCTACACTTCTTTACTTTTGGAGATGATAAAAAACATGCAATACAAAGATTTATGACTGAAATACTAAGCATGTAAAAAATTGTGTGTGACCTACTTCGCCTGTTCCCCTTTATATTTAGAAGGTTAGAGTGTTCTTTAAAGTCCTTTTGGGTCTCTCTTCAAAACATCTGGTATTTGAACCTGTAGCAAAAAATGCACTGTTTTATTCAGGCAAACAAGGAAGACCGGGAGCCCATCATGGTTAAAATTCTTTACTTGTAAAGTGAAATTTAAAAATAACTCCCAGCAGATGAGCATAGTTCAGTTTGTTCATATTACAAGTCTGGTGATGATTCTTAAAAACAAAACAGAGAAATGTAAAATATTTGTGCAATGTCTAGGTGAGAGTGTTAACTGATTGACATGGGGTTGGGAGAGTGGCCTAATGGTTAAGGTGTTTGCCTTACAAACACAAGGTGCAGAGTTTGAGTCTCACAAGGGATAATTGGCTAGGCTTAAAATGGCTTGCAAGAGCAGTTAGCTTAGTACTAATCTATGAACTATGAATTTATGTAAATAAATCTGCAAGGGCTCCAACTTAGTAGCATCTAGGTGTACATTTAAGATTAAATTAACTTAATTTAGTTAACAAACCAGCCACTCAAGTCCCGCACTTTCTATTTTTAAACACATTAATCTTAACAACCATGCAAAAGCTGCATGACCACCGAATCATACACCAATGCACTGTACGAACACGTACACAAATGCATGGATCTCGCCATATCCAACAGAACCAATATGCTCTCCTCCAAAAAAAGGAAGCCAATCTGGTGGTCCCCTGCCATAAACAAACTTTACAACAGGAGGAGGAAACTGATGCGTAATAAGGTGAAGTCCCAAGACTGGAAAAACTCCCTTGTCAGCTTCAACAAAAAGTTGAGATCCTTCATCAAACTGTCTAAAGCTAGCTATGAAAACAGAATGCAGCAGATGGTAAAGACAACCACAAGGCCTTCTATAGTTATGTAGAGACTCTCCATGGTGATACCCAGATTTCCTCCGAGCTACGGCACAATGGTATCTCCTATACCGAGCCAACAGATATTGCCAATATGCTGGCTGTCAGATTCAGTGCCAACTTTACCCCCCCCCCCGCACCCCCCAAAGGACCAATCACAATACCAGTAGAGTGCCAGGCACCCAGTAATACTGCTGCACAGGTCATGGTGCACTGCTATAGTCATCCCTCTCCACAAAGGAGGAGTGACTACAGACCCTGGGAACTATCGCCCCATTAGTCTGACAAGTCTGATATGCAAAGCTATGGAACACATCATCAAGGACCTAATAAACAAGGATATAAAGAATCTCCAAACTCTGGATCCCATAGTTTGGTTTTGTGAAGAGTGGATCATGCCCTGCTCAACTTGAGTCAGTCACCAGAGCTGCGGATGAAGGCAAGGTGGTTCATACAGCCTACCTTGATCTGGCCAAGGCCTCTGATACTATTCCCCACTCAAGAATCACAGAAAAACTCACTAAGCTAGGCATCAACCCCTATATCACTATGTGGGTTGCAAACTGGCTCACAGATAGAACCCACAGTGCATAAGTAGCTGACTCCAAATCAGACTGCCGACCAGTCAGGAGTGGAGTCCTACAGGTATTGGTCCTGGGTCCTCTCCGGTTTGATATCTACTAGTCAGAAGTCCAGGCCAACACAAAAGGACTCTGGCTGACAAAGTTTGCAGACAATTGCAAGTTGGGAGCTATTATTAACTCCCCATGTGATGTTGACATCCTACAGAAAGGCCTCACTGAGACCAACGACTAGCGTCAGAACCATGGCCTTAAGCTCAATGCCAAAAAATGTGTCATCCCCTTTGGGGAAAACCCAGTTCCCATGAATTACCACATCGATGGTAGTCCACTGAACACAGAAGGCATTATAAAAGACATCTGGGAACACAGGCTGACAGCAAAGTACAGTTGTGTACACTCACCATAAACGTAGATGCTCGAGTGTATTCACTGTTGCAGTCCTTACAAAATGGGTTATCCGGCTCCCGGTAGCCCACAGTCGGCCAGAATACCAAAGTCCTTGGTATATGATGTTGGCTGCCCTCAGTCTAGGCCTGATGTCAGGCACAAAGGAAGGCAGCCGACGCGATTTCCTCGGTTTTTCTTGCCTTAACTGTCAGGAGCCCACAAAAAAAGGTTAGACCACGAAAACAAAAATCCAGTCTGTGCCCGAGGAAAAAAGGGGGATGGAAGGGGGGGGGCAGGACTGCAACAGTGAATACACTCTAACATCTACATTTATGGTAAGTGTACACAACTGTACTATGTTCGTGTTTCACTTTTGCAGTCCTTACAAAATGGGTAGATTCCCAAAGCCCAGGAAAAAAATATAAAAGGGAGGAGGAACACCCACTGTTTAAGGGTTGGTAAGGATACACTGCAGTGGTAAAACTAGCCCTGTACTTAGAAAAAAAGGGTAAATTGTAATGTTTAGTGAAAGTGTGGACAGAAGTCAATGCAGCTGCTACCAGTATGTCCCTAGTAGGTACACTGCTTAAAAAAAAGCTGCGAAGGTAGAGGTTGCCCTAGTAGAATGGGTCCTAATACAATGAGGAGGAACCTTGCCATGCTGTAACAAAAGTGAATACAATGAGCATTCCACTTCGAAATGGTCTGTTTAGAAATAGCTTTGCCCTGAGCTCCAGGACCAAAACTGAACAACTGATCTGACTTTCAAAAAGATTTAGTCCTGTCCAATTAAAATCTAAGCTGTCTATGCACATCCAGCGAATACAGTAACCTTTCCCCTTTATTCTGAGGATTAGGAAAGAAGGACGGCAGGTGGATAGACTGGCTGAGTCAGGCTAGAAACCACCTTAGGCATAAAGGAGGGATTAGAATAGAAACTCTTTCCACGTGGAAGATGATAAAAGGCTCTACTGCCATTAAGGCCTGCAGCTCAGAAACTCTTCTAGCTGAAGTAACAGCCAACAGAAAGGCAGCTTTCCAGGAGAGAAACTTCAGGTCTGCTGAGGCAGCTAGTTCAAAAGGAGGCAGTGTAAGTTTCTCAAGTATAAAATTGAGACACCAAGCAGGAGTAGGTACCCTTCTGGAAGGCTTTAAATTGCTAGCTCCCATGAGGAAATGTTTCATCAAGGGATGAGAGAAAATGGGATGCTCAAAGGAACAATGAGCAGAAATAGCTGAAGCATGGATTTTGATAGAAAAAGGAAAATCCACCATTAAGCAAGCCTGAGACAGTCAAGAATAAGAGGAGTAGGTTGAGAAGGGTCTTCCCATCTAGTCTGCATCCAAATGGAGAATCTTTTCCACTTATCTGCTTAAGATTTCCTAGTGTTAGGCCTCCTGGCCTCAAGAAAGACCTCAACCATCTGTTAGGAAAGGTTTAAATTAAGAGCCAAGCTGCCAAATGCAGAGTCTGAAGATGAGGATGCAGAATTTTTCCCCCCTCCTGAACCAAGAGATCTGCTATCAGGGGAAGATGCCAAGGCTCAGACTGGAAGAGACTGCGAAGTAGTGGATACCAATGTTGTCTGGGCCAGTCTGGAACTATGATGATGGCCCTTGGTTTTTCGTCCCTTATCTTTAACAGCACTCTGGGAAGAAGAAGCAGAGGGGGGGATGCATTGTTCGAGAGCTGTGTCCAGGGGAGGGACAGAGCACCCACTTTCCAAGCTTTGTTGTGATGATCCCTAGTGCAAAAGGTTGGAAGAAGGTGGTTGGTTGGAGATGAGAAGAGATCCACCTGGGGAGTGCCCCAATGCTGAATGATGCGATAGAAGATGGTCTTGTTTAGTTACCACTAGTGAGGATCCAGGGACGGCCTGCTCAACCGGTATGCCAAGGTGCGGAGTCTTCCTGGAAGAAACTGAGCTATCAGATGAATGCCCATGGAAGCTGCTATGGACCATAGTATCATGCTTTGTCTGCAGAGGGGGTATGAGTGTGTCCCTCCCTGCTTGTTGATGTACCACATGATTGTGGTGTTGTCTGTCCTGACCAGAAGAGTACCAGGAGAGAGAAGATATTTGAAAGCCATAAAGGCATGCTGGACTGCCATCAATTCCTACAGATTTATGTGCAAATGAACCTGTTGAGAGTTCCAAGCCCCCTGAATGCATCTGCCCTCTAGATGTGCTCCCCAAGTTTAGTCCGAGGCATCTGTGGTGAGAGTATGGCTGGCAGGAGGTGGACAGAAAGGCAGGCCTTTGTTCTGTCCACAGGCCGTCGCCCACCAAAGGAACTCCGTCTGGAGGCAGGGAAAGTACAGTTTTGTACCTACCATAAATGTAGATGTTCGAGTGTTCACACTGCTGCAGTCATTACACTTGGGTTATTCCTGCCATTAGGCGGTCCCCGCAGTAGGCCAGAGTTCCAAAGTCTTGGTCCGGCATCAGTTGCTGTCACTTCTTCCCCGATGTCAGTGCGACAGGGGTATATAAGATGGATCCAACGGCATTTTCTTCAGTTTTTCTTACCCCAGATGTCTGGTGCCCCCAAGTAGGTAGGCAATACATATTGCTAATAAAAAATATGCATATAAAATAAAAACAATACCTTCAGTTACAAGCAAATACACCACAAAGGTTGTATAGGATAAAAAGGTATAGGTAAGTCCAGCTAGTTCAGAGGGAATGGAGGGAGGGTAACCTGGACTGCAGCAGTGTGAACACTTGAACATCGACATTTATGGTAGGTACAAAACTGTACTATGTTCATCATGTTACACTGCTGCAGTCATTACACTTGGGTAGAATCCCAAAGCTAAGGTTGGGTGGCTGGTCTATAAAGAGTTAGGATTGGCTATGAGGCCCTGCAGAACTGCAGTGGCAAATCCTGCTCTGGATATAGAGTAAAGAGGCAAGTAGTAATGCTTGGTAAAGGTGTGCACTGAACTCCAAGTTGCAGCCTCCAAAATTTCCTTGGTAGGTGGTACTCTGAGAAAGGCTGTTGAAGTGGCTGTTGCCCTGGTGGAATGTGGCCTAATGCTATTAGGGACTGATTTTCCATGCTGTGTGTAGCAGTAACGAATAGTGTCCTATCCATTTGGAGATTGTCTGCTTTGAGATCGCCTTGCCCTGTGATCCTGCAGCATATGCTACAAACAGTTGCTCAGTTTTCCTGTAAGCTTTTGTTTTGTCCAAGTAGAAGCATAGCTGCCTGTGTATGTCCAAAGTGTGCAGAAGTTTCTTCCCCTTATTCTGGGAGTTTGGATAAAAAGTTGGCAAATGGATGGTTTGGTTAAGAGCCACACTAGATACCACCTTTGGCATAAAGGTAGGGTTTGTCCTTAAAGAAACCTTGTCTCGATGAAAAATTATAACAGGTTCCACTGCCATTAATGCCTGTAGCTCTGAGACTCTTCGTGCTGAAGTTACTGCCAGGAGCAGAGCTGTTTTCCATGATAAAAATTTTAGGTCGGCTGTATTGGCTGGCTCAAAAGGTGGCAGAGTCAGTTTTTCCAAAACGAAATTGAGGTCCCAAGTTGGTGTTGGTGCTCTCCGAGGCATTATGTTTTTAGCCCCTCTGAGGTACTGCTTTAGCAAGGGATAGCAGAATAAAGGAGGATCCGTGTTGTAATGTGCTGAAATGGCAGAGGCGTGGATCTTAATTGACGAGAAGGATAGGCCTTTGACCAGCATCTCAGTTAAGTATTGTAAAATCTGTGGAATGTTTGGGACAAGAGGGTCAAGGCTCTGAGCCTGGTACCAGGCGCAGAATCTCTTCCATTTTTGTGAGTAAGCTTTCCTGGTGCTAGGCCTCCAAAATGACATCTATAACAGCTTTAGAGAGACGTGTTGCCTGTTTGACTAATGAATCTTCCATGCAGCCAGGTTTAGGATTTTGAGCTGATCGTGCAGGATCTGATTGTTTTGTTGAGTCAAAAGGTGTGGAATTTGAGGCAAAATCCATGGTGGGCCTTAAGCTAAAGGTTCTTTAAGATTCCGTACCAGTGCTGGCGTGGCCAGTCTGGAGCAATCAGGATCATCTGTGGTTTTTCTTGTCTGGCTTTTAGGAGTACCTTTGAAAGTAGAGGCAGTGGTGGGAAGCCATAAACTTTTACGCTTTTCCAGCTGAACGAGAGAGCATCCACTTTCCATGCTTGTGTGTGATAAGTCATTGTGCAGAATTTTTGTAGTTGGCAATTCAATGGGGAGGCAAAAAGATCTATGTCTGGGCATCCTCATTTTTGCGTTACCATGCTGAAGATTTGTGAATTCAATTTCCATTCGTGAGGGTCCATGATATTTCTGCTTAAGATAGTCTGCCAGAGTATTTTTCTTTCCTGGCAGGAATTGTGCTTGCAGATGAACGTGATACGTTAGAGCTGTGTTCCACAAGGTCATGGCTGGCCTGAATAGGGGATAAGAATGAGTGCCCCCTTGCTTGTTTATGTACCACATTACTGTGGTGTTGTCTGCCTTTAATAATTGTCCTGAATGCAGAAGGTCCTTGAAAGCTGTTAGGGCATTTTGAACAGCCAACATCTCTTTTTGACTGATGTGAAGATGCATCTGGTCTGTGGTCCACTTGCAATGAATGCATTTTCCTGCCATGTGTGCTCCCCAGGCGTAATCCGAAGCATCTGTTGTTAGAGTCTGCCTGGCTGTGGGTAGGGTAAAAGGCTGACCCTTGTTTAGGTGACATGCCTGTGCCCACCATCAAAACTCCTGTTGTAGGCAGGGAATCATTGGTATTACTGCTTCTAAACTGTGAAAGTGTTGAGTCCAAACACTTTTTAGGTACCCTTGTAATTTCCTCATATGCAGTCTGGCATATGGTATTAGTAGTATGCAGGATGCCATGAATCCCAGGGCCTGCAGAATTTTTCTTGCAGGGAGATGGGACTTTTTTGCCAGTAATTGAAAATATTGTGTTAACTGAATTTGTTTGTCTGGCGTGAGATAAGCCTTCTGGGCAGTTATATTTAAGCTGGCACCCAGAAATATAAACTGTTGTGATGGCACTAGTTTCGACTTCTTTTCGTTTACTGTGCACCCTAGAGAAATTAGCAACCTTTTTACAAACGCCAGATGCTGTAGAAGAATGTCCTTTGTCTCTGCTTGAATGAGGCAGTCGTCCAGGTATGGATATATTTGGATTCCTTTTTGTCTGCAAAATGCAATTGCTGGTATCAGGCATTTTGTAAAGACCCTGGGCGCAGTAGATAAACCAAAGGGCAGTGCAGATAATTGGTAGTGCATTGTACCAGTTTTGAATCTGAGGTGTCTTCTGCAATTTTGTCTGATAGGGACATGCAGGTATGCCTCTGAGGTCCAGAGTAACAAGCCAAGCCTTCTTGCCCAGCATGGGTAAAAGCTGTTGTAATGTCAACATTTTGAATTTTGGAATACCCAGGTAAGTATTAAGAATTGAAAGGTCTAGTATGGACCTCCAGGCCTTGTCCTTTCTGGGGACCAGGAAGAGTCTTGAGTAAAATCTTTGTTCCTGTTGTGGTACTTATTGAATAGCTCTCATGTCCATGAGGGCTGAAATTTGTTTTTGTGCCTCTGCCCATTGATTCTGTGGCAGGTCTGGCATTCCTTTTAGCCTTGGTAAAGTATGAAAGTGGAACCTGTAACCTTGAGACACAATATTCAGAACCCATTTGTCGTGGGTGATGGTTTGCCAGTTTTGAGAGAAAAGTGCTAGTTTTCCCCTAAGGGGGCTGCCAAAAGGGAAGCGCTTGACGTACGAAGGGGGAGTCATTGAGATTGTTTCCTGTAAGGTTGAGACTTGTCCTCACCTCCTTTTGGGGTTGAGGTGCCCCACTGTCGTCTGTTAGAGCCTTGGGGTTGAGATCTGCCTCTTCGGCATCTGCATCCGCCTCTTTGTGGCCTAACACTGGAAAGGACCAATTTTTTGAAGGCCAGTGTCTACTAAACCTATGGTGTTTACTCTCTTCACCACAGCAGTAATTTTAACTAATGAACCTGTAAGAAATCATTTACTGTCTGCATTGATTTTGCTTTATCCTCCACTTTCTTTAACACCTCTTCTGCCTTAACACCAAACAAAGTATCGTGCTGTAGTGGATCATCCAATAATTTTACTTTAACATGGTCAGGTAAACTTTGTTCTTTCAACCAAGCATGCCTTCGAATAACAGAGCCTGTAACTGCGGCTCTACAAGAAGCCTCTAATGAATCAAAACCACAGTGTAGCGTATGCTTTCCCACTTGTTCAGCTGCATGCAATAAATCCTGCATTTCCTTACTGTCACGACTTTGAGTTTGAAACCATTTTCTGTTTTAACAATGACGTGAGGTATTGTTGATATTTAAGCATGTGAAACTGGCAATTTAAGGCCTTTACAGCTAAAGTAGGAGAAGTGTAAACTTTTTTCTCCAATCTGTCCAGAGTTCTGGAATTCCTATCAGAGGGGACAGATTTTTAGCAGTGGAAGCCTTAACCCCTTTAGGACCCTGAGAAATTATTTCTGGGTCTGCAGCACAGTTTTTGTAAAGAAATTTATGAGAGTCAGGGACCCTTGTAGTACCTGTCTGGCTTGACTGGTGCAGGGGGTAAAGACTCAGGAGACAGACTGGATTCAGAGAAAACATCAACAATATCAAGCACAGGGGGAATAGCCAAGGGCCTGTGCTGAGGCAATAAAAGAAAGTCTCTGAGCCTTTTCTTGGATTCTGAATAATCCTGGCTCTCCCGATGGAAATGCTCCCTCATGGTATGTAGGTTTCCTCAAAAGAGAAGTCCTCAGGCGGAGAGGCTGAAGGTATAGACTCTTCTGCATCAGAGTCCTCATAGGGAGGGAGAGAATATCCCTGATCAGAAGAGGTATCAGAGGAAATAGAAACCTGGTCAGAGTAATCATAGTCAGTGTCTTGCCTAGGCTTTTTGTCAGGAGGGGGATGGGAACCCGATTAAAGTAATTAGGTCTTCGGCCATTTTAAGCATCTGTTTCTTTGGCATAGATGACTGTCCAGGAGAATGCTCTACTTGTTTCCTTGTCTTTAATGGTGTTTTTGACTTTGCCTTGGCTGCTGCAGTGGGCTTAATTGTAAGCTGTGAAGGTCTGAAAACACCCTCAGAAGCCGATGCCTGCTCAGCAGCTCTGGACCCATCTGAGGGAATTGTTTCCATAGGCCCAGTACCCTGAGTTTCCAGAGTCCTAGCTGTCTCCATGTGGGAGTCGGAGGCAGCCTGTGGCTCTGAGGCAGCGGGTGTGAGGGGCTGCGAAAGCACCTCACTGAAAACCGGCGAACCTGCGACTGGCCTAGAAGAGGCTTCGTCGGTTTTGGACCTTGGATGCCTGTCTTTCTGTGTCTTGCACTTTTTATGGACTCTGGTCGTCGGTTGTTCCGACGGCATTATATAGTTAAACCTTCGGCCAGAGTAATGAAAAGCAAAATCAAACCGACGTTTAATAGTGCATTTATTGAATCTAGCACAAAACCAGCAACTAGTAACGTCGTGGTCAGGGCCTAGGCAAGGAATGCAGTAAGAGTGAAAGTCCTAATGAGGTATTTGCTTCCCACAAGAAATACAATTATTAACTTTTACTGACATCAGTCTGGAGCAAGAAAAAGTTTCCCCAACGGGGTACTTAGCTTTATTGAAGACTTCGGTTCTGAAATTCAATTTTGAAAATCTCAGGGGTCGACAGACTGGCACTTGCGAACTGCTTTTGCTTCGGGCACTGCGCAGCAAGAAAGACTGAAGAAAATGGCGTTGGTTGCAACTTTTATACCCCTGGCGCACTGACGTCAGAGAGGAGGCGACAGCAACCGACGCCGGACCAAGACTTTGGAACTCGGGCCGACTGCGGGTTGCCTGCCAGCAGGATAACCCAAGTGTAATGACTGCAACAGTGAAACACGAACATCAGAAATTTTCCACAAATCCATGCAGAACAGCCTTGTCAAATCCTGTTCTGGACCTGGAAATGGTATCCAATTTGTAATGTTTGGTGAAGGTGTGAACAGATGACCATGTAACTGCCTCCAAAATGGAAGCTGTGTACAAACCTTTAAATAAAGCCCCAGGTGAAGACACTTCCCCTGTGGGTAAGGTGAGCATCCTAAAGGAGGGAACCTTTAAGAAGAGGTTGAGGCAGGAAAGATCTAGGATGGGCCTCCATGGTCCTTCCTTCCTGGGCACCAGAAAGATTATAGAGTAGAAACCTTTCCCTTGAGCAAGGGGGGAATTGATTCTATGGTGCCTTGCAGTAGCAGGTTGTTTAAGACCTGGCGTAGGAGGAACCGTTGGGATAAGGAAGGAGTGGAATAGGCAGTCTTGGAAAAGGAGTGATCCAAGTCAAAGTATCCATCCTTCAGGATGGACAAGACCCATTTGTCTGTGGTTACTATGGATCAGGCAGGAAGACAGTGAGAGAGACGGGTGGACAAGGGGGTGTTGGCAGGAGGTGGTGGGAGGAAAGGGGGCAAACAGTCAGACACTGCCTGCCCTGCCTGGAAAGAAAGGCCTCTGGCCAGAGGCCTGAGGAGTCCTTGGCTGGGAAGTTTGCTTGCTGGAAGGCCTTCTGGACCTGGGGGGGGGGGGGGCTGAAGGCCTTGATGACTTTCTTATCAACTGTGTCTTAGCTGGAAAGTTCCCCTGGAACTTTGGCACTGGAGAGACAAGGAGGTGTTTTAGGTCTTGAAGTTCTTTCCCTTTTTGTTGGAGAGACTTGAAAAGGTCAGTCACCTTAGCACTAAAAAAGGGCCGAATGGACCAAGGGGGCATCCAGGAGCTTGCCTCTGAAATCAAGGAGTGGCTGCAAACGTGGTCAGGAATATCTTCTTAGTATGGATGCTGATGCAGCTGACCTGGCTGAGGCCTCATCTGCATCGTATGCGCACCTAAGGGAGTGCTTGTTCACTTAGCAGCACATTCAGGAATGTCATTAGGCTCTTTGGAGGCTTTGTCCAGAAGAGCCAGAGAGTACTTGACCATGTGAGACTAAAAAATCTGTTGCACTAAAAGCTAGGTTAGCAGAAATGAACCTTTTTTTCCCCCCACCTCTCCATGGCTTTGCTGTCCTTATCTGCAGGCAGGACAGTGGTAGTAGGGAATAGTTTGGATGCCCTGTTCGTAGAAATGGAAACAGTGGCAGGGTCTGTTGAGGGGCACTTGAAAAGGAATTTGAGTCAGGAACCCTGTATAATCGGTCTGCCCTTCAAGGGGCAGGTGGTTGGGAATCTGGATTAATGGATGCCGCAGCAAATGCATCCAGGAAGGCAGGTTTGGACAGGAAGGATAGGTGACGGATGAGGAGATTCCATCTGAATCAGATCATAAAATCTTTTTTGTGCTTCAGACATGTCTGAGCATTCCCACTTAAAATGTTCTCTCATCAGGTTAACAGTGCACCCGAAGGTAAGGTCTTCCACTGGGGAATCAGGCTCAACAGAGGCCTCTTCATGAGATCCATACCCCAGTAGGGATGAAATCTGGGAATAGTAGGAGAGGGAGTCCTCAGAGGAATCAGACAGTTCCTCCTCTGCAGGCTAGCTCACAGTCCTTTCAGGTATTAAAGACCTAGGGCTGAGAAGAGGTGGAGCCGCAGGGGTGAACTCAGAGGAAGGTCAGAGGGCTAAGAGAGCATTGTAGAGACTCTGGCTGAAGGTCTGCCAGTTAGGTAAGGCCTCTGGTGCCGGAGAAATATGTCTGGTCTTTTGCTTTTTTTAGAAGGCCTAGCTAGCGTCTGGCTGGTGGTAGTCCTGGAAGAAATCATTGGAGCGACAGAGGCCAGGTCCGAAGGACCCATCAACAGTACTGGTCCCCCCATCTGTAGCAGGCGCCGGTATATCCTCCCCGGACATGTCATCCACTCTAGACTGTGCGGCCTCCTGAAAGATATCCGCTGTATCTGTAGTGGTGGAAGTCGGGTCCTCAGCCAAGCTGATGGCGGCTACAGGCTGAGGAGCGGCAAAGAGAGGCACAGTGGTAGTAGGCCACACGGACTTGGCCCTCTTCTTGATGGTTCAGATGGGGCGTCGGAAGCAGCTTCCATAATGAGAGCCATCTGTCTAAGGTGCTGGTTATCAAGGTACAAGTCAAGAGCCTGTAAGCGGCAGCACAAGGACTTGGGGACGAACGATTCACTGATAGCACAGTTTTTGTAATCATGATCCCTACCCAAAGGAGACACTGGTCATGGGTGTCTATGTGGAATTTGACAACCAATGTTGGACTTGCTCTTACTGGACATGAACAGACTATTAAATACAAAGAACTGAAGAAAAAGGTCCCATCGTGGTACTTATCTTTAATGCGAAGCATATCCAACATCAGTGAGTAGCAGGAACACCTGGCATATGGCTGGCGGCTGAAAAGTTCTGAGGGCTGGTGCAACCAGACATCACCTTTATGGTCCAAGTACCTGCCTCCACGTCAGACATCCGATGCACCAAGATGGACTGGAAAAGCTTTGGAAACCTGGACGGACAATTTGATCGGAAGAAGGGTAAACCCACTAGTAGAATACTGCAACACTGGAATAGGACACCTTGTAGCACGTCCTTAGTGCAAAGGTGTCTAAAGGGAATCAAATCCCCATCACCCACAGGGTTAAGTTCAGTGTGGATATCCGAGGGTGTACGAGAGTTCCCTTTTCCTATGTGATTAGCTCCATCCTGAAGAGCAACTTGTGGTGAGTGCCCTTGGCTAGATGATAAAGGAGGAACCAGTGCTGTCTTGGCCAAAAGGAGTTCACCAACAAGATTTTTGCTCGTTTTCTCTGAATTTTCAGTCGAATTTTCAAGAGAGAAGGGGGGAATGCATATGCAAACATCCCCTTCCAAGGAAAAGAATTAGCACCAACATTACAAGCCCCTGGGGTGTGTATCCTGGTGCAGTATGTGGAAAGCTGTCTGTTCATGGGGGAGGCAAATAGGTCTGCCTAAGGAGTACCCCATCGATGGACCAGGTCCAACACATCCCTGTGTAACATCCATTTGTGGGATTGAGTCATGGACCTGCTTAATGAGTCTGCCATCACATTCTAAGCTGAGGGAATGTAGACTGCCAGGAAAGAAAAGTACAGTTTTGTACCCACCATAAATGTAGACGTTCGAGTGCTAATACAGCTGCAGTAATCACATATGGGTTCTCTGCCGTCAGGCGGGTCCTCGGTCGGCCGAATTCCAAAGTCTTGGTCCGGCGTCCGTTGTCGCCTTCTTCCCTGACATCAATGCGATAGGGGTATACAAGTCACAGCCGACGCCATATTCTCCAGTCTTTCTTGCCCCAGATGTCAGGTGCCCCCAAAGGAAGGCAATAGATAAATTACATATATATATAAATATATTCAAGCAATGCAATGTTATCAAAAAAGAGTAGTTGCAAGCAAATACACCATAGGAGGATAACCCAAAATAGGTTGTATGAGGAGGTGTTAGCCACTAGTCCTATACCTAGAGGGGAAGGAGGGAGGGAAACCTGTACTGCAGCTGTATTAGCACTCTAACATCTACATTTATGGTAGGTACAAAACTGTACTATGTTCATCGTGCGTACAGCTGCAGTAATCACATATGGGTAGAATCCCAAAGCTACGCACAGGGTGGTAGGCACTAGGTAGAACTGGGATGAGCCAGAATGCCCTGCAATACAGCAGTAGCAAAGCCTGCTCTAGTTTTGGAATATAAAGGCAGGTGGTAGTGTCTTGTGAAGGTATGTACAGAACTCCAAGTGGCTGCCTCCAAGATATCTTTGGTAGGAACTCCTCTGAGGAAGGCTGTGGAGGTAGCTGTGGCCCTGGTGGAGTGTGGTCTGATGCCTACAGGGACAGATTTCCCATGATAGGAGTAACAAAAACATATGCATTGGCCTATCCATTTAGAGATTGTCTGTTTGGTAACAGGCTTCCCTTGAGCTCCTACAGCATAAGACACAAAAAGTTGTTCTGATTTCCTGAAAGGCTTTGTTCTGTCCAAATAGTAACGAAGCTGTCTATGGATGTCTAAGGAATGTAGCAGCCTTTCCCCTTTGTTTTGAGGATTGGGGTAAAAGGTAGGTAAGTGTATGGCTTGATTTAATGCTACCCTGGATACCACTTTAGGCATAAATGACGGGTTGGTTCGAAGGGAAACCCTGTCCTGATGGAAGATAAGAAAGGGCTGCACAGCCATGAGGGCTTGAAGTTCCGAAACCCTACGAGCTGAGGTAATGGCCAGAAGGAAAGCTGTTTTCCAGGACAAGTATTGCAAATCTGTTGAGGCAGCTGGTTCATAGGGAGGCAATGTTAATTTTTCTAGAATGTAATTAAGATCCCAGGCTGGCACTGGTTGTTTCCTTGGTGGTCTTATATTCTTAGCCCCTCTGAGGAATTGCCTTAAAAGTGGGTGAGAGAATAATGGTGGGTCTGTGTTGAATTCTGCAGAAATGGCGGAGGCATGGATTTTTATGGAGGAAAATGAAAGTCCACTGTTCAACAGCTCAGCTAGATACTGTAATACCTGAGGCAGATTCTGTTTTCTACGGTCCTGGCCTCTTTTCTCATTCCAAGAGCAAAACCATTTCCATTTTGCGGAGTAATTCTTCCTAGTAGATGGCCTTCAGGCTTCCAGAATGACATCCTGCACCTCCTTGGAGAGTAGGGTCTGCTGTGGTGTTAAGGAATTTTCCATGCAGCAAGATTGAGTGTTTTTAGCTGACTGTGAAGAGTTTTGTAGCTGTGCTGAGTCAGCAGAAGAGGCATTAGAGGTAGAGGCCAGGGAGGAGTATGTGTTAGGCTCCTTAGGAGTGGGTACCAGTGCTGCCTTGGCCAGTCTGGAGCAATCCGTATCATCTTCGGTCTGTCTCCTCTTGCTTTCAAGAGCACCTTGGATAGAAGAGGCAGAAGTGGGAAAGCGTACACTGTCCATGCTGTCCAACTGAATGAAGGGGCGTCCACCCTCCATGCCTTTGCATGAAAAGTCCTTGAACAAAACTTTTCCAATTGATGGTTCCTATGGGAGGCGAAGAGATCTATGGCTGGCCTTCCCCATGCTTGGATTATCTTTGTAAACACCTGTGGATGCAGCTTCCATTCGTGTGGATCTGTCATATTTCTGCTTAGATTGTCTGCCAGCGTGTTTTCCAAACCTGGCAAGTACTGTGCTTGAAGTTCGATTTGCCATTCCAGAGCCAAGTTCCAAAGTGTCATGGCTAGTCTGCACAGGGGATATGAATGTGTTCCTCCTTGTTTGTTTATGTACCACATTACTGTGGTGTTGTCTGTTCTTACCAATAATTGACCTGGATGTAGGAGGTCCTTGAATGCTGTAATTGCATTTATCACTGCTAGCATTTCTTTTTGATTGATGTGAAGGTGCTTTTCCTTTTGGGACCATTTGCCCTAAATGCACCTGCCTGTCATGTGTGCCCCCAGGCGTAATCTGAGGCATCTGTTGTGATGACTTGATTTGCTTGAGGCTTGCAGAATGGGAGACCTGTGTTTGCTTGACATGCATGGGCCCACCATAGAAATTCCTTTTGCAAACATGGAATTATTGGTATTATTGTTTCCAAATTGTGGCTGTGTTGAGACCATAGGCTTTTTAGGTACCATTGAAGTTTTCTCATATGCAACTTTGCACATGGGATTAAAAGAATGCAAGATGCCATGAAGCCCAGAGCCTGCAGGATTTTCCTTGCAGTAAGCCTGGTACAATTTGCTAGTGTTTTGAAGTACTGAGTTAGTTGCCCTTGTTTTTCTGGTGTAAGATAGGCCATCTGGGTGTTTGTGTCCAAGTTGGCACCCAGGAAAGTTATTTTCTGAGATGGTATCAGCCTGGATTTCTCTTTGTTGATTGTGTATCCCAGAGAATTCAGTAATCGTGTTGCATAAGCCAAATGTTCCAGAAGAGTGTGCTTGCTGTCCGCTTGGATCAGGCAGTCGTCCAAATAAGGGTAAATTTGTATCCCTTGAAGTCTGCAATTACTGATGCCAGGCATTTCGTGAATACTCTGGGCGCAGTAGATAAGCCAAAGGGCAATGCAGAGAATTGATAGTGGATTGAACCTGCAAGAAATCTGAGGTATCTTCTGCAGCTTTGACTGCGACATGCAGGTAAGCCTCCTCGAAGTCCAATGTTACCAGCCAAGACTCCTTGCCCAGCAGGGGAAGTACCTGCTGTAATGTGAGCATCTTGAATTTTGGTACGAGTAGAAATGCATTTAGAATGGATAAGTCCAAAATGGGTCTCCAGTCGGTTCCTTTTCTTGGTACCAGGAAAAGCCTGGAATAAAAACCTTGACCTTGTTCGTGAGTAGGAACCTCTTGAATGGCTTTCATGTCCATGAGTTTTGTAATTTGTATTTGCGTCTCTGCCCTTTGATTGTGTGGCAGGTTTGGCATGCCTCTCATTTTTGGAAGAGTGTGAAAATGAAATCTGTAGCCTCTGTTTATTATGTCCAGGATCCATTTGTCTGTTGTGATAATCTGCCAATTTCTTGAAAATAGTGCCAGCTTTCCTCCCAAGGGGGCTGCCAGCTGAGATTTCCTTGGCATGAAAAGGATGACGTCATTGGGTTTGCTTTCTGTATTGTTGTGCACTGTCTTCACCACCTCTTGGTGCTTGAGATTGCCATTGTCTGCCTCTATATGATCCTTGAGATTGTCCTCTGCCCCTTGAGCGCCTGTATCTACCTCCTTGGGGCTTGTCCGTGGCTGGAAAGGACCAGTTTTTTGAAGGCCAATTTCTGCTAAAACGAGGTGGCTGTACCTGTAAAAAAGCCTTGACAGTTTGCATAGATTTAGCTTTTTCTTCCATTTTCCGTAGTATCTCCTCAGCATTAGTACCAAATAGCACATCATTTTGTAAAGGAGCATCTAGTAGCTTAGCTTTAACATGATCAGGCAAGCTTTGTTCCGTAAGCCAGGCATGTCTACGAATGACTGCTCCTGTAGCAGCAGCTCTACTTGAGGCCTCTAAGGCATCATAACCACATTGTAAGGTGCGTTTACCCACTTGTTCTGCACTATGCATCATATCCTGCAATTCCTTCCAATCTGGTTGTTCAGGTTGAGACATTTTGTTTCTTAATTGTGATAGCAGAAACTGCTGACATTTAAGCATATGGAACTGACAATTTAAGGCCCTCATGGCTAGGGTGGCCGAGGTGTATACCTTTTCCCCCCACCTTTCTAAGGATCTAGATTCTCTTTCAGAAGGTAGTGGATTCTTGGCAGTAGAGGCCTTCATTCCCTTGGGGCCTTGAGAAATGGTTTCAGGATCAGCATTATGGCTTTTGAAAAGAAATTGGTGAGAGTTAGTGACTCTGTAGTACCTATCAGGTTTGACTGGTGCAGGAGGCAGGGAATCCGGATTAAGACAAGCCTCCGAGTAAACATCATCAAGTATGTCCAGGACCGGAGGTATAGCCAGAGGTCTGTGTTGAGTTAACAAAAGAAATTCCCTAAGCCTTTTCTTGGAATCAGAAAAGTCTTGGCCTTCCCAATGGAAGTGCTCCCTCAAGGTGTGCAAGGTTTCCCCAAAAGAAAAATCCTCTGGGGGAGACAGAAGGAATGGACTGTTCTGCATCAGAATCTTCATAAGGGGAGTACGAGTGTTCCTCCATATCAGAATGTTCTGAGAAAATGGAGCCCTGTTCAGAAGAGGGAGAGTCTTCCTCCACTCTGGGTCTCTTGTCTGGAGGGGGTTGGGAACCCCTGATGTAGGAAATTAAATCCTCAGCCATTTTAAGCATCTGCTTTTTAGGCATGGGGCCTGGGGATGGGCCCTGTGCAACAGGCCTCTTAGGATGCATGGCTGATTTGGACTTAGTGAAGGCCTTAATAGAAAAGGAAGAAGAGGGTCTAAATACACCCTGGGTGGAAGTGGACCTGTCCACATCAGGAGGCTCAACACTCACTGTGGTTTCGGTGGTTGTAGTCGGAGTAAGGGCCGAGGTACCAGCGGTCTCGGGTACAGAAGACACTGCCAAGGAAGTGTCGTCGGTAGTCAGGGACTGCATAGGCGTCTCGCTGAGAACCGGACCACGTGTAGCCGGCTTTGGCATGGTGTCGGTGGAGACCACGGTCCTCGCGTGTCGGTCTTTGTCCTTGCGTTTTTTGGACAAAACGGTAGTCGGAGTATCCGACGACATTTTATAATCAAAGGCTTTACCAAAATAATGTTGGGCGAACTCCGCCCGACACTTAATAGTGCGTTTATTGAAAGTCGCACAGAAGAGACAGCCCGAGACGTCGTGGTCTGGGCCTAAACAAGGTATGCAAAGGAAATGGAAATCCTTATGCAGTATTTGCTTCCCACAAGAAATGCAATTGTTAACTTTGTCTGACATCGGTCTGAGGCAAGAAAAGTTTCCCCAACGGGGTACTTAGCTTTAAAGAAGACTTTGGTTTCCAATTTTTCGTAAATTCAGGAGCTGTCTGACCGGCACTTGCGAACTGCTTCTGCTTCGGGCACCGCGCGGCAAAAAAGACTGGAGAATATTGCGTCGGCTGTGACTTGTATACCCCTGTCGCACTGATGTCAGGGAAGAAGGTGACAACAGACGCCGGACCAAGACTTTGGAATTCGGCCGACCGAGGACCCGCCTGACGGCAGAGAACCCATATGTGATTACTGCAGCTATATGCATGATGAACATCTTGGCTCTGCTGAGCAATCTCCCACGCATACAGAGCCAATCTGCAAAGGATGTAGTACCACCCCTCCCCCACCAGCTTGGTGATGTACTAGAGGACAGTGGTGCTGTTTGTGTACCATCTCAGCACTCCTGGCAACAACTGAGGCTTGAATATTTGTAATGTAAAAATCAAGGCCCTCATTTCCTTAATATTGAAATGCTCTTTCAACTGGGAGGGGGTCCAAACATCTCTCCTCCAGTTCCCTAGGGTTGCCCTCCAACCCATGTCCGACACATCCGTATACAGATCCTGATTGGGGGGGAAGGCGCTGGAGAGGAAGGACTGGATTTTCTGAAATCCACCACTTAAGTTCTTTTGTTAAACAGGGAATGGGGGGGGGCACAAACTCTAGAGGATGAAGGTTTTGTTTCCAGCCTGTTCTCAGGAACCACTGAAATTTCCTCATGTGTAGCCTTGCCAGGGGTACGATGGGGATATTGGAAGGCATGAATCCCAAGAGTCTCAAGAACTCCCTGGCAGACAGATTGTCTTGGAATCTGTCCCTGAAAGTAAGTGGTGAGGGTCAGAATTTTGTCTGGAGCACGCAAGTCATTGTTTGGGCTGTGAGTATCCTGCAACTGAGAAATACATGGTCCTGGGATGGGGTTAGAGAGGATTTCTGTTGATTTATGGTGAACTCCAAACCCTTTAGCAGGGACATAGTGCAGTTCAGGCGTTCTTGTACCAACCCTGGGGATGAAGCCTGAATGAGGAGATCGTCCAAGTAAGGGAAGATCTGAATACCCTGCATTCTGCAGAAGGTTGACAGGGGCCGAGCATTCCTTGAATACTCTAGGGGCTGTAGAGAGACCAAATGGCAAAGCACAGAACTGAAAATGTGACAAACCCACACAAAATCAAAGGAATTTCCTGAAGAGTGGGTGGATTGGGATGTGCAGGTAGATATCTTATGTCCAAGGATATCATGCAAGCCTGAGAGAGAACCAGAGAGAGGAGTATAGAAAGAGTCAGGACGCGAAAGGAAGGCACCTTGAGAACGATGTTTAGATGAGAAAGTTCTAAGACAGGCCTCCAAAGACCTTCTTTCCTGGGGACTAGAAACATTATGGAATAGAATCCTTTTCCCCTTAGATTTGGAGGCACCTCCTGAATGGAGCCCTGGGATAGCAGGAACGCAAAACTGTAGGAAAGAAGGCCATTTGGTCTCGGGAGGGGGGGGGGTTCTTAGCCCTTTACCTGAAGGGCTCTGAAGAGCTCAGCAGCTGCAGAACCAAATAAGGTCTTGTTATCCAATGGTGCATCCATAAGTTTTTCATTAATATCATCTGGCAAAGGCTGCAGCCTGAGCCAAGAAGATGATCTTAGGGCTGACCCTGATGTAGCCTCCCTGGCAAAGGCCTCCACTGCGTCTTAACTACATTTTATGGAGTGTCTGGTTACCTGGCAGCAGGACTTAAGGTGGCTAGCTATTTTTGACTTGTTAGGGCAGTCTGGTAATTCTCCAAATTGCTTGATGGCATCTGTCAAAACAGCCATGGAATACTTGGCCACATCGGTCTGATAGTTAATGGCCTCAACAGCCAAGGTGGAAGTAGTATAAACTTTTTTGCCCAACCTTTCAGTGATCCTACTTTCCTTATCAGAGGGGAGCAAGGAAGTGGAGGGTAGCAATTTGGAAGTTTTGTCAGCAGCCACAGAAATGGTGGATGGGTCAGCTGATGGAGCCTTGAAGAGGAACTTTGCATCTCAGGCACTTTGTAGAATCAGTCAGGGCATTTAGATGCAGGAGGTTGGAAGTCTAGGGATTTGGAAGCAGTCAAAAAGGAATCCAAAAAGGGAGGCTGGACAGGGGGATTGCAGAAGGGTTAGGAGACTCCATTTGTAAGAGGTGATAATACCTCTTTTCTGTCTCAGAGACCTGACTGTAATCCCATTTGAAGTAATCTTTCATATGCACAATGGTCTCCCCAAACATGACATCTTCCCCAGGGGAGTCTGCTTCATTGAACTCCTCCTCTGGGGAAGCTTACCCCAGTGGAGAAGCAATCTGAGAAGAGTAGGTCAGAGACTGATCCCAAGAGGAATCTTCATCCTCAACGGAAAGACCTTCTACAGGCCTTCTCCTAGGAGTGGAGGAAGAAGGGCCCTGGACAGGAACTGGTGTCTGACGCAAGGCCATGAAGGCATTAGAGAGGCCTTGGGTAAAAAGCCTGCCAGTCAGAGGCTTATTCAGAGGGAAGTAGTACTTAAAGTGGAGAAGTAGGTTTACTTTTCAGTTTCTTTTTAGGAGCCTACAAAAAACAGAGTAGGGGGGGGCGGACTTCGGCAACATTCTACAACATCTGAAAGAACGTCTTCCTGGACCACAATTTTGAGTAACCCCACGCAGGCCTTCGGAAATAAGTTGTGGTTCCTCCCGACACCTGGGTTGGACGCCTGCAGTTCCTTCTGGGACATTCTGTCAGTCTCCTTAAGTTTCCGCCATGGTACCTGTCAGAGGTTCTGCAGTTTCTGATGCGACCTCTGGGCCTAAATCGGCTTCAGGAGGAAAGCCTGGAGAAGAGGGAGCAGCCGTAGTTTCAGGCCTAGGTTTCCTGGCCTTCTTGGATTGCAGCTATTCTGAAGGTTCCGACGTCAGACCCGTATCCTGCACAAGATGCTTCAGATGTTAATTCTCTAAGTACAATCAAAGGGAAGCGAGGCGGCTTTGAAGAGTTTTAGGGACGAAGGCCTTGCAAATCTCTCATGAAGTATGGTCGTGTTCTGGGCCTAGGCAGAATAGACCGAGCTCGTGCGAGTCTTTACGTGGAATCTTCCTTCCACACTGACACATGCCCTTCCTACCGGACATTAACTCAAGAAAAAGCAGAAAAACAGGTAACAAAAAAGCCCCTATGGGGTACTTATTTGAGCACAGGCAGAGCAGGAGGCAACTTTCCCAAGTGAGTGACAACTGGAGCTGACAGTCAAACAAAGCAGCACAGAAGTTCTGGTGTAGGTGTGTGCTGACATCCGCTTTTTACCCAATGTCCTTTTATGGCTAACGTATGCTGAGTGATGTGTGCTGACGCATGTACCTTTTCAGTAGCATTTAACTTTGGTAAAATATCCAGATGTACGAGTCAACTGAAGATGGACTCCCTCATGTTATGCAGCATATGAATACAAGGACATCATACGACTCTTTTATACAGCTGTTAATTACATAAGAGACAGAATAGGCTGTGGAGCTGGCAGTCAGTTTGAGGCAGTCTGCTGGGTGATTATCTACTAAAGAAGAAAATTGTTCTGAGGAGAGGGCAAATCAGGATTGTTGTAAGGAAAATTTTTAGCAAGGGCTTTAATGCTTTCTATAAAATTTGTGTTAAACTAAGCATCTACTTTGGAGGGAGTGTTACTTGGATCAGGATCAAGAGTGGTGGATATTACTAAGAGAGAACCATAACTTTTTAGGGGTGGAAGACTGGTTTAAATAAGAGGGTCCTGAAGTAGATTTCCTTGTGTGCGATAATCTATCTTCTTTTACTAGGGTTAAGTAGTTTTTTTATATGTTGCAGGTTTTGGAGAACATCTACATTTTAACCATTTTTTCCAAACCTTATCTTTCATACATTAGGTGGCTGGTTTGACTGGATAACCAAGGAGTACGGTCATTCTTTATTCTTTTTGTTCTAGTTGGAGCCAGATTGAGGGTTTTCAGGAAAAGTGAGCTAATTTGTGTACAGCTTCGATAAATGGAATACTTTTCAGGATAGACCAGTTAAAGGAGCTTAGAATTCTGTTAAATCTATTACAACCAAAATTAACAAGGTTATGGAAAGTTCTAAGTGTTGTTTGACATGATGGGTATAGTCTGTTTGTATATACGGGAAAGTGATGACTGAGGGAATCTGAGATGATGGCACTGGAGTCGTACTTAGTGGAATCAGGCACCAATATTTAGTCGAGAATTGAGCCACTGTTTGTCAGCGAGTTATAACACGTAGGGGATGAAATTACTTGAGTCAATCCAAATATGTTTATGCTAGTTGATGGATATTTTGTGGAGATAATCTGCCAATCAAAATTAACGTCACCTAGGATTATCTTTTTTTTAGACACTGTATGCAAGATCTAGTTTAGGATGTTTCCTAGGGTTGTAGAATTATTACCTGGGTGAATATACAGCACTATAATACACAGTAGCTTATGGTTATTTAGTTTAAGATGAGAGATGATGGGTTCAGTGTTAAAGAATTTGGGAATAGGTTTATTGTATGGTAGGATTTCAAGATAGCCAGGCTGTAGTAATGGTACTCCACCACTTTTTTTTAGTTCCATCACCCATGGAGTGATCTTTCAGAGTCAATTATAAGGGGTTTTAACAATGTTTCAGTTATGGCAAAAATATCTGGTGTATTGTGGGAGATCCAAGAATGGCTTTCTGAGATTTTATTATAGATGCCATGACTATTTATGGAAATGAATTTATGATATTTGGGCAAGTTTGAGATAGGTGGATTATAGTTTGATGGTTTTGGTGATGGTGGTGTAGTCTCTGTTTTGGAAGATGATTGGTGGGTTGTGTAGTAGGGGGCATTTGGGCATGGGTTGAGTTTTGGAGGCTACTGGGGAGTCAGGATGGAAAAAGAGGTCAGGGATGGGAAGAATATCCCCACATAGCAAAAAAATTGATATGTTTGGAAAGCTTGTTTTGGTTTAAATGTAGTAGTTAATTTTATTTTGGTGTGGTAACAGAGGGTTTAGTAATTTGAAGTAAATATTAGGTGAGCCTTTGCATATACTGGAAGCGATTAGTGGTGAAGTGGGGTAATTTGAAGGGCTAGAGGTGCAGCACAGAGTGGGACAAATGCATAAAGATTGAGTAATGTATGATGAGTTGTAAAGGAGATAAAACAGAAGAGTGAGGATGCAGTAATATTTAAGAGAAGCATGGTATGTAGCTTTGTAGACAGATGTCAGAGAAATAGGAGGCAAAAAAACTGGGGTATGAATACAGGAGAATTGGGAGTACGGGTAGAATGTGCAAAATACAATTACTATGGCTATAGTTAGTAAACATAAGACAAAAGTTACTGTGCTTAAATGCAGACTGACTGTTTAGGAATTGTGTGCATTCTTGTGCTCAGAAAATGTTTACATTTATGTGTATGCCTTTAAAAAGGGTGGGACGTAGGTGGAGTTCTGGTTGGAGAACAGGTCCTATAAATATAATGCCATGAGGGGGCTGGTTGGGGAACCGAGGGTGGGAAGGGAGTGCAACAAGAAACCACCCCAACACCAGCAGGAGTCGTCTTGATCTGTTATGTTGTCAGTGGAACAATTTTATGCAACAGGAAAGTCCTGTTGTGCAAAATCTTACCATAACTTTAGATGTTCTTCTCTTTATATTCTGCTGTATCCATAACACAAGTGAGTCTGCCTCTGGTCGACTCATGTACGCCCGGCCATTCTACAAAAGATAGATGCTACTGCTAGGGTGCATGCTACATCCCGCGTCTCTCTCTATGGACATCAGGTATAAAATGGATCTCAGTACGTACCTACCTCAGAACTGAATGCTGCCGGAATCAGACTATGGAGTCGGTACTCAAGAAGTCGGGCAAGTGCGAGTGGGAAGGCAGGGTGGGAAACTATACAGCAGCATATGGAACAGAAATGGCATCTAAAGTTATGGTAAGATTTTACACAATAGTATGTCCTTCTATTCAAATGTTGCTGTATCCATAACACAAGGGAGAGTGAAAAACCTCCTGTACTAAGATTGTGGTGGAGGACCAGAAGCATTTTCCACAAACCCATTAAAGATGACTCTGGCAAACCCTGCTCTGGCTCCAGAAACTATGTTCAGCTTGCAGTGTTTGGTGAAGGTATGGACAGAGGACCATGTAGCTTCTTCTAAAATAGCAGCTGCATCCAAACCCTTGAAAAAGGCCCCAAGAGGAGGACACTGCCCTAGTGAATTGTGGCTTCACTGGACAGGGAAGCCTTTTGCCATGGGTTATATAACAAAAGGAGATGGACTTAGATATCCAACAAGATACAGTTTGCTTGGAAACAGGGTGTTCCAGGGCTCTTGGGTGGTAGGAGATGAAGAGCCTGTCTGACTTACTGATGGGTTTGGTCTTAGCCAAATAGTATCAGAGTGGCCTGTGTACATCTAAGGAATGAAGTATCTTTTCCGCTGGGGTTTTGGGGTGAAGGGGAAAAGATTGGTAGGTTGATGGCCTAATTCAAGAACTGTTCATTGACAAACTACGTTGAGCTTGAAGGTTGGGTTGGTACGTAAACACCCTGTCCTTGTGGAAGTCAGTAAATGGATGAGAGGCCATAAGGGCTTGAAGTTCCAAAACCCTTCTGGCTGAAGTAATGGCTAGCAAGAGTATAGTTTTCCAAGTACAGTGTTGGAGGGAGGAGTCTTTGGCTGGCTCAAAGGGTGGGAGAGTCAACTTCTACAGTACAAAATTTAGATCCCAAGGAGGCGGAATGTGCTTCCTTGGGGGTCTGAGGTGCAGAACCCCCTTCAGGAAAAGTTTAACTTCTAACCTAGAAGTGAAAGGTGGTATGAGTGGCAGGCACGTGGAGATAGCAGATAAATAGGTCCTGATGGAAGACTAAGATAGTCCAGACTTCATCAAATCATACAGGTAGGACAATACCACTGGAAGTTCTACTGCCAGTAGTTGTAAATTGTTTTTGACAGATAGAAAATCTCTTCCACTTTGAAAGGTATGATTTCCTGGCAGCTGGTTTCCTGGCCTCCTGCAAAACTTGAATATCTTGTGTATAGGTGTCTGAAGGGAATCAGTGTCCTATCACCCACAATGTAAGGTTCAGGGTGGACAGTTGGGGGTGTTAAGAGTGTTCCCATCTCCTGTGTGAGAAGGTCCATACGGTGGGGTAACTTGTGGTAATTACCCCTTGGCTAGATGGAGTAACAGAGGGAAGCCAATGCTGCCATGGCCAATAGGGAGTCACCAACAAGATTTGAGGTTGTTTCTGAATTTTCAGCAGAACTTTTTGTATAAGAGCAAAGGGGGAATGCAGAAGTGTACATCCCTTTCCAAGGGAATGAGGGAGCATCCACCCCTCCATGCTTCGGGATGTGGTCTGGAGCAGAAGGTTGGAAGCTGCCTGTTCATGGGGGAGGTAAACAGATCCACATCTGGAATTCCCCATCAATGGACCAGGTCCAGGAACGCAACCCTGTTTAGCATCCACTCGTGAGACAGAGTCATGGTCCTGCTTAAAGAATCTGCCATCACACTGTCTGCTGAAGGTATGTAGACAGCTTGGATGTTGACTTCTCTCTCCAAGGCAATTTCCTATGCTTCAAGGGCCAACCTGCACAGGTGGCAGGTCCTTCCTCAACCGTTTGTTGATGTATCACAGCACAGTGGTATTGTCTGTGCACCACTTCAGCGTGGCTGGTAGGAGATGATCTTTGAAAATTTGTAGGGCTAATATCAAAGCTCTCATCTCAATGACATTGATGTGGTTTTTCTGTTGAGTGAGGGTCCATGAGTTTCTCACTCTCCATTCTCCTAAGGTTGCTCCCACCCTGTGTCTGAAGCATCTGTGATGAGCTCCGGGTTGTAGGGGTATATGGGAATAAGGACATAAAAAAGTTGTGTAAAATCTTAACATAACCATATATGCTCTTTCTCTTCCATATTGCAGTATTCTGCATATGGATTTATCCCTTCAGTCTCTAGTACATACAGCCAGTGTCCAAAAGTTTTCAGTCTCTCTGTGGTGCGTCAGACGTAGATGAGATTTTGTGGGCCATAAAGGTGACAGCCACGCACCCAGTCCTCAGAACAGTAGCCCCAGTCTGAGCCAGTCCTATAACGGCAATGCCATATCATTACCATCCAGAAAGGGAAGTTACTAGCTGATAAAAGGGGAAGGAGGGTGGGAAGGTATACTGCCAAATGGAAGAGAAGGACATCTATGGTTAAGATTTTACACAACCTTTTTATGTTCTTTCATTCCCATGTTGCAGTATTCGGCATATGGGCGAGTGCCAAAGCTCACTGAGGTTGGGGTGGTGGTCTAGAGGCAGATTCCAGGAATCCATGCAGGATAGCTCTGGCGAACCCTGCCCTGGAGATGAGGTCAAGCTTGTAGTGCTTGTTGAAGGTGTGGACAGAGTACCAAGTAGCAGCTTTCAGGATAAAAGTGTCCAAACCCTTGAAGAAGGCCCCTGAAGATGCCACTGCTCGTGGAATATGTTTTAACTGTCCCTTGCAGGGTCTTACCATGGAACTGATGGCAGAAGTTGATGGCTTTTGAGATCCAAGTAGAAACCGTATGGTTGGTAACAGCCTTCCCCAGAGTACTGAGGTGAAAGGATACGAAGAGTTGGTCAGTCTGTCTGACAGACTGACTGTGTTGTGCAGGTAGAATCTAATCTGCCTGTGAACATCCAGGGAATGCAGCACCCTCTCAGTGTCTCCTTGTGGGTTTGGGAAAAAACAGGTAGCTGAATGGCCTGAGTAAGGGATAGGTCATTGACTACCTTGGGCATGAAGGACAGATTTGTCCTAAGGGTAACCCTAATCTTTGTGGAAAACTAGAAAGGGTAGGGTAGCCATAAGGGCTTGGAGATCAGACACTCTCCTAGCTGAGGTTAAAGCTACTAAAAGGACAGTTTTCCAGGTAAAGAGCTGTAGACAGGCTTTGTTAGCTGGCTCAAAGGGAGGTAGCGTAAGCTTTTCTAGCACATAGTTGAGGTCCCAACGAGGGGGAATGGGTTTCCTGGGGGGGCCTAAGCTGCAGTACCCCTTTGAGGTAGAGTTTGCAAGAGTGTCTGGATGTTAATGGGGGGTCAAAAGGCAGGCAAGCAGAAATAGACAGCTAGGCTTTGATGGATGAATAAGCCAGTCCAGACTGCAATCTTTCACACAAAAAGGACAGCACTAGAGGGGGATCACTGAGAAGCAGATCCAGCTGTCTTATGGCAATTAGTGAATTGTTTCCACTGAAGAGATGACTTTCCTGTATTAGGTTTCCTGGCCTACTGCAGGACAGTGCGCACATCCTCATTGTAAAGGTGTATAAATGTGATCAAAATCTTATAAGCCTATAATAATATAATTATGTAATCCTATAAGAGTAAGGTGCAGCATCTGCCACTATGGATGGATTTAGTGACCCCTTGTACTGCATGAGGAGGTCTACTCTGGGGGTAATTTGTGGTGATCGCCTTTGGACAAATGTAGGAGTAAGGGGAACCAGTGCTGTCTGGGCCAGTAGAGTCACCAACAAGATTTTCGGGTTGTCCTGCTGAATATTTAGCAGGACCTCCTGAATGAGTGGGAAGGGGGGATGCATACAGATATTTCCCCTTCCATGAAATTGAGAAGGCGTCTGTTGCCAGTGCCTCTGGTTCAAAAGCCAGGAAGTTGCCGGTTGATGGTGAAGGCAAACAGGTCTATTTGAGGTATAACCCACCTGTGGACTAGACCCAGAAGACATCTCTGTGCAGCATCCATTCATGGCTGGTTGTGCTGGTTCTGCTCAAATCTGTTTGTTGTGGAGAGAGGGAATGTAGGTTACCTGCAGGGAAATTCCCTATGAGGTAGTCAATTCCCATACCAAAAGGGATAACCTGCAGAACAGATAAGACTGTGTCCCTCCCAGTTTGTTGATGCCCCACAGTATAGTTGTGTTGTCTGTGTACATCACAAGAGTCCCCTGTAGAATGAAAGATTGAAATGCCTGGAAGGCTAGAAGAATTGCCCTCATCTCTCGGGCGTTATTGTTTTCTGATTTTAGGTGATTTGGTCACTGGCCCTGCACCTGTCAGTGTCAGAGGATGGCTCCAAATCTCAGGTCTGAGGTATCTGTGTGCATGACCTGAGTGGGTTGTGGTGGTTGGAGAGGGAGGCCTGGGTTGCGCTGTACCTGATCCAACCACCACAGCATTTCCTTTTTTATACAGGGTAGAAGGGATACAAGTACGCCAGAGGCTATTTGTGTTGCTTTCAGACTGAGCAGAAGTACCACTGCAGCTTCCTCATGTGTAGCCTTGGCTGAATGCAGCATGGGTATATAGTGGCTGCCATGTAGCCCAGAAGCTTGAGTTACTGCCTTGCTGTCAGCTCTGTAGAACAAAGTACCTGGAGGAGATGTTCTGACAAGGAGCTCATTTTTGGAAGTGGTAGGTATGCCTCCATGAGATCTGAGCATATTCTGCACCCTAGGAACACAATGTCCTGAATTGGTTAAAGATGGGATTCTGGCAGACTAATCTGGAATCCCAGGGACTACAGTAAGGTCACCACAAAGGGGATGTCCCCTTGCAGTATTTGTAGACTGGGAGCCTGGATCAGCATGTCATCCATATAGGGGAATATCTATATTCCCTTTGTCCTGCAGTGAGCCACCACAGGTGCTAAGCATTTGGTAAAGATTCTGGGTGCTGTGGAAAGACCAAAGGGCAAGGCAGAGAATTGCCAGTGAGAGGAGCCCACCAAGAACCTTAAGTATTTCCTGTGGGAGGGCCTAACTGGGTTGTGGAGATGAGCATCTTTTATGTCTAATGTAGCCATGAATCCCTGTGGGAAAATCGGAGGGAAAAGGGCTGGTAGGGTAAGCATTTTGAAGGTAGGTAGGTACATTTAGGAAGAGACTGAGGTAGGACAGGTCTGCTCCATCTTTCCTGGGGACCAGGAAGAGTCTTGAATAGAAACCTCTTACTTTTGCAAAGGAGGGAACTGACTCTGTAGTGCCCTGGTCTAACAGTGTCTGCAGCACTGGTTGTAAGAGGTGCAGCTGCTGTGTAGGGGGGTTGGGGAATGCCCTGTCATATGGGAGGGGAGAGCCATGACGTTTTGGAAGGTGGACATGACCAATTTGTCTTTGGTGAGGAGGGCCTAAAGAGGGAGACCATGAGAGAGGTGGGCAGACAGAGGTACAATAGGGGGGGGGAGGCAAGACTGGCAGGTAGTCAGATGCTACATGCCCTGTCCTGATAGGGAGCTCTCTGGATAGAGGCAGTGGATGCTCTAGGCAGAGGAGGTTGCTTTCTGGTGGACTTACGAGGTCTAGGAGGAGGAGCGGGTCGGGGTGCTTCCTAATAAACTGTTTTGGAAGGGCAGTTCCTGTGAAACTTGGGGACTGGTGAGACCAGTAAATGTTTAAGGTCCTGCATCTCTTTTCTTTTCTGCTGCAGAGATTTAAAGAGGTCTGCCACATTTAAGTCAAAAGTGCAGCACTGTCCAGGGGGACATCAGTGAGCTTTGCCCTGAAATCATCCGGCAGGGGTTGTAGGCGAAGCGAGGAGTACCTGCGTAAGGCTGATGCTGCTGACCTGGCAGAGGATTCAGCATCATAGCTGCACATCATGGAGTGTCTGGTGACCTTGGATGTGAGAGCCTGGAGAGATGACAGTGATGCTTTGGCAGGGAGAGTCTGGGATATCTGCCAAATGTTTGGTGGCAGATTGCAAAAGAGACTAGGTATACTTGGCCATGTGGGTCTGATAGTTTGTAGCTCTGAAAACTAAGGTAGCAAAAGTATAAATCTTTTTGCTAATCTTTCCATAGTCTTGCTGTCCTTGTCAGCTGGGAGAATGGTGGTAGTAGGTAAGAGTTTAGTGGCTTTGTCAGTGGCAACAAAAATAGTGGCTGGGTCAGCTGGTGGGCACTTTATCAGATGCTTAGCAGTGTCAGGTACTTTATAAAGCCTATCTGGTCTGCGTGGGACAGGAGGCTGAGAGACAGGGTTCAGAGATGCCTAAGAAAAGGCATCTTGGAAGGCAGGGAGGATGGGAGAACAGCAGATGGGCTAGGGGGTTCCATTTGAATATAGTACCTCTTTTGTACCTTAGAGATTTCTGAGGAATCCCATTTAACTCATTAACCCCGAGTAGCTTCTCATGGCGTCTGTGTGTTTAAGCCTGAGCGAGCCATGAGAAGATACAATTTTCAAGCCGTTACCCCCGAGTGCTTCCACAAGCGAGAGAAAGTGTACAG